>NC_143584.1:213591326-213896908 GCF_048544385.1 Mastigoproctus giganteus | reverse complement strand
GGAAGCTGCTGCTAGTATTTGTTTGGTAATGTGCTCAGCAACATCATCAATGGACCCTAGTTGTATCAGTTGGCTATCAAAGGAGATGGAGACAGAAAACTTTTCCCAATCTGCTTTAGAAAATTTCCATAACACCCGATGGTCAGGGCAAGGTGTCTGTATTGTTTGAATTCTGCATATTATTGGGAAATGATCACTGTTGTGCAGATCATCTAAAACCGTCCAATCTATAATAGGAAGTAACTCGGGGGAACATATAGATAAGTCAATTGCCGACATACATCCCGTGGAGAGATGAGTGTAGGTGTTATGACCAGTGTTCAGCAAAGTAAGGTTCAGTTGGTCTATGAGCTTTTCAAGCAAGTGCCCTCTATTATCCATGTGAGCAGATCCCCATAGCGGATGATGTGCATTTAGATCACCAAGAAGACAAAAAGGAGACGGTATTTGTTTTATAAGATCTTCTAATTCTTTCAACGTGTAAATATTGTTAGGTGGAAGATACAATGAGACGAGAGTTATTGTTTTTCCCATTGCTACACGAACTGCAACGGCTTCTAAGTGAGTCTGAAGAGGGATGTTTCTTGCTGGAAATTTACAATTCACTAGAATTGCAACTCCACCATGTGCATGGGTTGAACTAATTCTATCTTTTCTATAGGCTGTAAAATGTTTTATAGTATATGTTACCTGTGGATTTAAGTAAGTCTCTTGCAAGCAAATGGCTACCGGTTTATATTGCGAAATCAAATCGTATATATCATCAGTAGTACTGCGTAAACCTCTGCAATTCCATTGTACAATGTGCATCATTATTTGGTTTTAGAGAGAGAAGATGATTCTGTCTGTTTCTTGTAGGAGGGAGCAGTTTGCTTTTGGCGATCATGCTTTATCTTTTCCTTTCTTGGAAAATAAGGGCGTCCATATTCTGTACTCCCTTCTATATCATCGGTACCAGTAGATGAACATCCAGTCTCCATGTCATCTTCTGCATGAAGATCAAGGACTGTTTCTTCTTGTGCATTTACAGCTTCGCTGTCCATGCTGCTTGAATTTGGTTGTTGTAATTCAGTGGTACGTTGCCTTGGTGGCTTCCTTTGTAATTTATCGATTGACGTAATTTTAGATGGAACTGAGATTGGAGTATTGTTTATTTCGTCCATTGAAACAGGTTTGTTAGCGGGCTGATTTATCAAAAGTACAGATCGCGCCCATTCTGCAATGGATGTGTTAGGTGGGATTGACACTTCTGTTTGTGTAGCAACAGCTTGACAGTTTTGGGTGGCAGTTGCATAACTGCGGTTTGGCATAGTTACCTTGACTTGTCTTCTTGCTTCTTGATATGATACTTTGTTTTCAATCTTAAACTTCTGTATCTTTTTTTCCATTTTCCACAGATCACATGATTTTGAATAAGCTGGGTGATCATTCTTACAATTTGGGCACTCTGGAGTTTTTGCAGCACAGTCTGTTTGAGAATGATTTTTCGAACCACAATTAGGACATGTAATTTCTCCTCTGCATGTTGTTTGAGAATGACCAAATTTTTGGCATTTGAAACACCTTAAGGGATTTGGAATGTATGCCCGGACTTGGCAGTGGAGGTAGCCTGCTTTCACTGAGTTTGGTAAATTTGGTGTACTGAAGGTCAATATGATATTTCGTGTTGGAACTAGTTTATCGTCCTTCCTGATCATGATTCGCCTTGCTTGTGTTACTTTTTGTTCTTGTAATTCTGTAACTATTTCCTCTTCGGTGACGTTTAGTAAATCTCACTCACTTATAACTCCTTTGGAGGAGTTCAGTGTATTATGCGGGGTGACTTTAATTGGGATTCCGCTTATAGTTGAAAGTTTCAATAACAGTTCAGAGTGTCTTGCTTGAGTGGTTTCAATTAATAGATCTCCTGACTGGAGTCGTTTTACCATTTTTGGTGTTCCCGCTGAATTCTCGAGACATCTTTGAATGACAAAGGGAGACAAATTGCTTACTGGTTGATTCGATAATGAATGCATTATCAGAAAAGCTGGTGATTCTGGTTTGTTAGAATCTGTTCTCATTCTTTTCGAGAGACTAGGATCATGTTCCCTTCTACGGGTGTCAATAGGTTGAGAGCCTGTTGGCTCTAGTGGTGGGTATTCGTCACAATCCATTGTTGCTCCTTTTCGCCCCGGGAGAGGAGCTTCCTTCTCCCAGGTTACCGGCCCCGCCACGTGGAGGCAGGAGAGAGAGAGAGAGAGAGAGAGAGAGAGAGAGAGAGAGAGAGAGAAAATTGGATCTAACAGGCAGAAAATTGATAAAAGTTATCAAATGAAAAAATAAAAAGAAAAAAAATATTAGTCAAATTAATGACTTTAATTTGGATTATTATCAACAAGGAGAGGCAAGAGGATTAAATCTAAGTCTAAATATATTTGCTTAGTTGGAATGTTCATTATGATTTAATATGACAACAAAACTAAATTTTGGGTACAAACATTCTTGGATAATTTGATTTCCTATGGATGGTAATTGAATCCAATAGTACAATTTAATTAGCATAACTGTTAACTATCTAAACATAACTGTTAAACATGCTTTGCAACAAACAAATGATTTTTTTTTAAAAGACTGATGCATTCATAACAACAAAGCTAAACATGTTGCTCTCTTTCTTTTTAAAGAAATAATTTTTTTGGAAATGGAACAATGTTTAATGAAACAGGCAAATTTAGTTGATATAAAGATTGCTTGCCTTAGTCTAAAGGGAACTACTAATTCAAGTTAAATTGTTATATGACTGTCCGGGGGTAACTGTGCAGTCAGATATGAAATCCTCTGAGCAGTGCGGATGTGCTCCCAGGACAGCTCATGGGGTTTTGTCAATGATATACAAAAGCTTTGCTAGTAGGGACAAGGAGGTGATTATCCCTTTGGCTGCATCTAGATTATTGTATACAAGTCTGGAGGCCTCACTTTAGGAAGGATGTAGATCTGCTAGAACAGGTGCAGAGAAGGGTAACCAGATGGTTGAAGGAATGAAAAATTATCTAGAAAGGCATCAGCTTTGCAAATTGCAGTGTCTGGAGACTAGGCACCTGTGAGGTGACCTCACTGAGGTGTTTTAGACCTTGAATGGATTGAGTAAGCTGAATGTGAATGGCATTCTTTCTCTTGCTGAGACTACACACAAGGGACCATAAATTTAAGTTGAGGAAGGATGGTTATTAGGATAGACGTGCAGAAGTTTGCTTCAGCCGATGAGTGGTTGATTGTTGGAATAGGCTTCCATCTGTTGTTGCAGAAAGTGGATAGTTTGAATAAATTCAAGGAAGAACTAGGCAAATTCTTGGGGGGTAAGGAAAACATTTGGAGGGTAAGGATAACAAAACACTTAAAATATTTTTGATATATGATACCATACTTTGAAATTGTACTTTTAGTGTCAGAAATCACCCAGGAACCACCAAGAAAGTATCAGTACTTTTCAAAGATTCCATGTATTTTCAAAAATGTAAACCATTCACTTGAACAAAAGTGACCAATAATTCTCCATTATAGTACAAAATTCATGCAGGAAAGATTCAGTTTACAGTCATGTCATGAGAGTAGAAAAAGTGTGTAATTAAATACAGAAGAAAGTAATTTAAGAATTCTTAATTTCTTAACTTTCTTTAGATTAAATTAAATGAGTTGAATTAAATAAGAAATTAAATTAGAATTCTTTTGATTGTTTTAATTCTGCAATACCAATACTATATAATTTCATAATGAAATTACAATTAGTACACTTAGCTTAGGTATAGTTAATATACAGGAGCATGTATACACATATGTATAGAACTAATCCATTTGGGATTGAGTACTGTAGGTCAGTAAAACTAGAATAAAATAATGCATTTCATCAATATGAATTTGTACAGATATCATTCACAGATTGGGGAGGAGAATTAACTGAAACCCTGAATTTCCAATTCAAAAAGGTTATGTACTTGTAAAGGTTTTTTTTTTTTTAATTGTTGAGAATTGCAATGCTACTTACTGAGAGGTAATTTGTATTCAGACATAACTTCTTAACTCGAGGTAAAAGAGCATTTTTCATAGCTGAATATTCTATTAAGGCTGCAAAGTTTGGAATAATGCTTAGGCACAACTCCTGTAATGAAAAATAATTCAAATAAACAAAAGTTATACTAATTTATAAATAAGTTATGCTAAATCAAATTATGTGAATGCTAAGTAAACAGATTCCATCTCATTTAAAATAAATGAGAACTACTTAAAGCATTTTTAAGTCTTTAAAACACAGTTTGTCAGAATATTTAGAAGTCTTTTTATAACTACAGTGAAACTTCCCTTTAACGGACAGCCATGGGGAACGAAAATCTGTCCGTTAGAGAGAAGTGTCCGCTAACAAGAAGTCTGAGGGAGAAAAAAAAAAGAAAGAAAGAAAAATCGTTAAACGTTTAACGAAAAATCGTTAAACGTAAAATTAAATTAAATTATATACAGATTTTGCACAATATTTTTGTAAATAATATACATACAATTGTGCTATGCGTATTATGACTTTATCTTAAGAAAAATATATACAGTAATCACTTATTTTCTTCTGCACCTTCTTCCAGCTGATAAATTTGTTTTCAACATTTGTTTGGAGTGAAGAAACCATCGAAAGTCCTTCAGTATCTTCTTCAGCGGCGAAAAACATTTTTAAACGATTGATTTGTATGAGCGCTTTTTCTATTTTCATCGGTGGTTCGTCGTTAATGTTCTTCGACAGAATGACCTCCTTCCATTTCTTCATCCTCATGAGGAACTTCTTGAAAAATATCGATGATAATGTCGTTGATATCTAGAGCACCATCTTCTGTAGTGAGGTTCGAGTCTATATCTTTGTAGCCAGGGTCACTTGTAGCTGAAGTATCGTACATTATCAATAGATGTTGAAGTTCTTGTTCTTCTTGGTGCTCCACATTGCTGTTCACAACTTCAATTTTTGCGTTTGAGAAGCCAGACTTTACAAAAAGTTCACGACAGTTTGTTTTCTAATTGCATTTACTGAAGAGGAAATCCATTGAATCGCATCTAGGATGCTGAGTTTCTTTGCAAGGTCACTCGCACATGTTACATCGTTCATGTTTGCAATGAGATGTCTTAAAACACGTTTTCTGTAGTAAAGTTTAAAATTTTTTATTATCCCTTGATCCAAGGGCTGACACTCTGCAGATGTGTTTGGTGGCAGAAAAACGATTTGAATGTTGGACAATTCAATGTGCGGGTGAGATGCAGCATTATCCATGAAAAGAATAATTTTTCTGTTTTGACGAATCATGTTTTGGTTAAAGTGACTTATCCATTCGCTCATGATATCTCGTGTCATCCACGCTTTTTTATTAGACTTCCAGTCAACATTCAAAAGATTCAACTTTATGCCCTTGAAACAACGAGGATTTTGTGGTTTTCCTATAACAAGAGGTTGTTCAAAGTCTCCCAGCATATTTGTACACAATAGTACAGTCAAGCATTCCTTAGAAATTTTTCCGCCCTGGCACTTTTCGTTTTTTAGATTCATTGTTTTTTCAGGAAGAGCTTTAAAAAAACAACCCTGTTTCGTCACAGTTGTAAATATCCTTAGCTTCAAAATCACGACATAAATCTTCCAATTTGATGGTCCACTCTGTTACAAACTCCAGTATCAACAGATCCACCTTCACCATTTACGGTTTTCCAAGAAATTTTATGCCGAGTTTTGAACTTATCTAGCCATCCCACAGAAGCTTTGAACTCATTTACTCCCATAGATTTCGCAACCTCCAAAGCCTTTTCCCTAATAATAGGCCCATTAATGGGAATTTTTTTAGCATGTGCGCCGACAAAACTACTCATGCGTAACATTGTCAATTTGAAGTCCAACAGTTTTCGGGAATGATTTTTGAACCTGATCATTTCCGTGTTGCCAAAATTGTTTGAGCAGTTAATTTTTTTTCTTTAGGATGTCACTTACCTGCATCTTCCTGATTTTGAATTTTGCAGCGAGATTGCGAACACTATTTTTTTGCCAATCATACGCATTAATGAGTTCGACTTTATCTTTTAAAGTTAAATGTTTATGAGAAGACATGGTGCACTTCACACAAAACTGAAAACTGAAAAGACGAAAGGCCGACCAAATTCCCCCCCCCTGCACACACCGAATTCATCAGAAGTTTTACACGTGCCTTAAAATTCTTGAAAAAGGGTTTAGAACCGCGACGTAAACCTTGATAAAATTCAGAGAATCTGAAATAGAAAATAAACACAAGATTGAGGCAATACGTGGAAGAAAAGGTCGTCCTGGAGTATAAACAGAAAAATTATTTATTATTTAAATGCGCCTTTGTTTACATAAATTATAATACGAATTAATATTTTTAAATTATAATTTCAATTAATGTTGATTATCCTAGAAAAAGGGCCGTGAGCTCTCCCGCAGTCCGTTATGGGGAGATCAAATTAAGTGCTAATCTAAACGAAACAGTGCAGATTGCCTGTCCGCGTCCGTTACAGAGAATGTCCGCTAGACAAAAGCTGAAAACACGTTAAAACCAATAGAGGTGAGTTGGGGAATTTGAAAATGTCCGTTGTAGAGAGATGTCCATTAAAAAGAGGTGTCCGTCAGGAGAAGTTTCACTGTATTAGATTTTCAGTATTAAAATGCAAAGCAATCCTATGTTACATAAAAGAACAGAATGTATGATACCTGATTTTTCTTTATACATTAATGAAATCTATTGTAGCAGCATGTCTAAAAGAATAGAGAAAGAAGGTGATTAAGGCCAAATCATTCTTTAGAAAAATAACTTTTCATGGCAAAATGTTGAATTATGACTTTATAAAATGCAAAACTGTAAATATTTTTAATATGGAACCTCCAGGGTCCACTATCCTCCTTAGACAAACTGCAAATCTCTCCAATAACTACAGTCAACGTCCATTCATCAGTACTCTAAAGGGTAGCTTGGATTTCTGCTCCCAGGCTCCACTGTATTCAGGTTAGTTTGGAAGACAATTCTCTATAAATCCCCCACAGAAAAAATAATTGTAAGGATTAAGATTAGTTGAATGAGGTAGTCAGGACCATCTGTACCTATGAATCAATCATGATGTTGATTTGATATTATGTAAGTTGATTTGATATTATCACCATGACAACTGCAAAATAAATTCAACCTCAACTTTCTGGGAACTGTCCTACAGCATTGTGAAAAAATGCTCCCTCTATTTCTAATCTGAACAACAGAAATGATTCCATGAAAGAGCTGTAGATAGTCCGTATTTACCATACTAATAAAAAAAAAAAAAACATAATCTTGTCTTTACAAAATGCATAACATTTTGAAGGGTGAAGGAACTGTTCTAATTTCACAGTAATTTTATTCACGAAACACATTTAATTAATAACTATGGGATTTCAAATCTAAACTAAGCACATATATCATCTGAATTCTGTATAAATAGGAAATAAAATGAGCAATTAGGAAAGTCACATTTTATATAATATTCTGGCTTCTGAATAAATGCTTGCTGTTCACACAGAATACTGACCAAAGAATAAAATTTTTAAATGGCCTGTGTAACAAATTTTTATGTACGATGGGGTATCAAAAAGTTCGTACCTTTACCTAGAAATAATAGTCCTAGAAAGGCGAAACTTCACAGGAACTTTAATCTCTACATCTATAGTAACAGTTTCTCCCATCTATGGATCAGTTGTTTAATGCCTTGATTACAGAAGTGTGCACTTTTTGCCTGAAACAACAATTCCACTTCATTGATGACTTCCTGAGACGAATCAAAACCACTGCTTTGACATGTTTTTAGTCTCCAGATCATACTGGTACACCCAGCATTCATCATTTGTCACCAGCCGATCAAAAAAGTTCTCAACATCCGCATTACACAAATCCAACAGTTGGCAAAGAACATTGCTTCTGCAAAGCATCGGCAATCTTGGAACCCATCATGTGGAGACAGACATGTGTAGATGGTCATGTAAAATGCTGCGGACAGACCCATAACTAATTCCCACTGCATTTGCAATGAAAGGAATTGTCATACATCTGTCACTCGGCACCAGCTGCTCAACTTTTGCAACTGTCTCACTGTCTGTGGATGTTGATGGCCTGCCTTCTCTTGACTCAACAAAGACACTTGTACAACTGCACTGGAACTCCCGTTTCCACTTTTTTACAGTGTCATAGGATAGACAATTCTGCCCATACACAGCTTTCATTTCTTCATCAATTTCCTGAGCTTTCTTGTTCTGCAAATGCAGGAACTTGATCACTACTTGATACTCCACTTTGTCAACCATAGCATCCTTCCTCAGATTCCGGACTCCACCTCCGGTGTACGATCATCTACGGGAATGAAATTTCACATGTTAGTTATTGAATACGTAGACAACTTATATTAAAAACGTCATCTTCCTACTGATGTTTTATCTAGATCAGGGTATGAACTTTTTGATACCTCCCTTGTATGTATAAGTTATCTTTGAAAAATGCATATGTGCATGTGCGTTGCATATGCTTTTTTTTTGTAGATAGAAACTCAGAAATATTAACACTTAAAAAAAGTAAAGGATGGACTTTTATTCTGAGTGGAAATTCTTTATTTGCTGAAACTTAGTTTTGAAGTCACAAAAATATAATTTGTATGGAATGGCATGATGAGTATTTCTTTTGCAATTTTAATAACACAGCATGAAATGGCATTGAGAAATGCTTATTAGTTCAGATACAGATTAGAACTTAACATATATAAATTATCAAAAAACAAAAAATTAACCCTTCAGTATTGCAACATATTTGCCAAATAGCAATATACCCTTCCATGCAAGAAATAAAACAGAGCATATTTGGAATTTCACTTTCATTATCTTATCATCATTAAATTTTTTGATCTTAATACTGCTCTTGCTTATGCACAGAAAAATAAAATACTAATTCCTGCCCCACACAACCCCCCCCCCCAATCATATTAAGAAACAGCAGTCAATTCTGCATTTCCTATCTTTTAATTTGGAGGTCCATTTGTTTCTTACTGGAAATTTAAGTATAAGATATCTTTAAAAAATGCTAATAAATAAATATACAATAGCATTTAAACAACAAAGCAATGAAGTATACTTGCAAATCACACTGTACTGGAACTTATATGGCTCTGTTTAGTTGATTAATAAATAATAATGAGTCATGCATATAAAAAAATTACAAATACTTTAAATGATATGAATACATATAGAACAAGTACAAAGAAGGGCAACAAGATTGGTGAGGGGGAACAAAGGGGTGCGCTTACGAAGAAAGGCTTAAGTTCTGAAAATTGCAGCACCTGAAGAGTAGACACCTGCGAAGTGATCTGAGTGAGGTGTATAAAGCCTTGAATGGGTTGAGCGAGCTGAAAGGTGATGGCATTCTTCCTCTTGCTCAGATTAAGAACCTGAGGGAGCATAGATTCAAATTGAGGAAAGACAGTTGTAGAATAGATGTGCAGAAATTTGCCTTTAGCCAGCAGGTAGTTGATTGGTGGAACAGACTTCCATCTTTTATTGTGGAAGTTGATAGCCTAAATAAATTTAAAGCTGAGCTGGGCAGGCTTTTGGAATGAATGGAGGGACGAAACGAGAGGAGTTTTTTTTTGACTGATGCAGCATAAGCTTGCTTTCTTGCATCGTATACCTCTACTAATGCTAATGCTAAATCATATACACAGTACTTGACATTTAGAACACTTCAAAAACCTAATTAATCAATTCACATACAAGAAAATCTCAAAAAAACTTTTACTTACTTGAATTTGTTGAGCATCAGCTTCTAATGCATGATATATCATGGGTAACACATGATTCCTAATAGATTCTGGGGGACATTTTGTTAAAAGCAATTCCATTTTCTGCATAAATATTAACATAATCTACAAAGAGAAAGGGAACAAAAAGATAAAGGAATAAATACATATAAATACATATAAATATATATACATAACTTACAAAAAAAATGAATAGATGAATGAATAATATGTGAAGGTAATCATAGGGAAAAATATTAAATAATTAGCAGATATGGAGACATGCAAAGGCAGCAGAGACCAATATTGCTAGAATATACACTGAAAGGACAGAATTCATGGGATATCTGATTCCTGGATATGCACACCCCTCTTGCTAGTAGATGAACCCACTGCTTGGCAGGTATATAGGTACACAGCATCACCGCATTCATGTAGATGGTACGGTAACTCGTCAGTAGATGCTACAGTAACTAGTCAGTATGGATAAATCTCGTCAGTAGATGCTACGGTAACTAGTCAGTATGGATAAACATCATGAGTTAACTGACTTTGAAAGAGGGATGATGGTGGGTGCTCGACGCATGGGTCACTCTATCACAGAGGTGGTACAGAAATTGCACTATCCCTGTTCAGTCCTGTGGGTGGAGAAAGGTGGTGGATGAATGTGGCCGCCAACGTCTGTCTTGCATTGTTTCAGCCAACTGGAGAGTGACAGTGGCACAAATCACCACCGACTTCAACGAGGGAGGTGCCAGAAACATCACCACCAAGACCATCAGGTGATGGTGACGCATTTTTCCCAATAGGCTATGGGAGCCGTTCACCCACCAGAGTCCCATTGCTAACACCTCGACTGGACAAAAGAATATGACTAGACTTTGGATGATTGGAGATGGGTCTCCTGGTCTGATGAGTCCCATTTCCAGTTATTTTGAGTGGATGGGAGAGAGAATATCTGGATGAAGCTATGCACCCGTCACTTCAACAAGGAACTGTTCAGCAGGTGGACAGTCGGTAATGGCCTGTGGTGGGTTAAACTGGCACACGTTGAGACCTCTGGTATGTCTAGATGCATCTCTGAATGGTCCGGGTTAAGTGTCCATCCTTGCAGACCATCTGCATCCCTTCATGGTCATTGTGCACCCACAGGGCAATGGACTCTTCTGGCAGAACAATGTGCCTCCCCACAGAGCCGTGGTGACTAGAACATGGTTCGGAGGGGAATCCACAGATTCTACCATAATGGAATGGCCTCCCTGTTCACTGGAAGAATCTTTGGGATGGTGTAGAAAGGTCTGTTCGAGCTTTGGATCCTCCACCCAGGAATGCGATGGAATTATGGACAGTGGTGCAGCCAAGCATGGATGGAAATACCTGTGGAACGCTTTCATGAACTAGTGGACTCAATGCCTTGCTATGTGACTGCCCTTACGCAGGCAAAAGGTGGGCCTATCCGTTACTAGCTAGGTATCCCACAATTTCTGTTTACTCAGTGTAAAAATATGAAAGGAATGAATGGTATAGCCAATAACTATAACAGTTGAAATGTTACAAAACAGAAGTATAGAAACCATAAAATAATAAAACAAAGGGAAAAAGCAAAAAATATTTTAGAAAACTGAAGGGATAAATTTAGAAGATACTGAGGATACTAGCTGAAGATTGGAGGGAGAGTGAAATATCACAAATCTCAATAGTAAAACTACAAGCTAAAAGCATGGGAAGACAAAGCAGCAGGAACAGAAATGACACAAAAGCAAGAAGAATATAATTTAGAAAATTTAATCATGTCCAATGTGGCAGGAAAAAAAAAATTTTAAATAAAGAATAAAATATAAAAACAGAAAAAAGTGAAATACTCTCTATGTTTTCATGGCAGACTGCCAAGATTTGTAAAAGCACGTCATTAGCTGGTTGCAGGGAAAAAAAAAAAAAAAAAAAAAATCACTGTGTAATGTTTCCTGGATAATTAAAAACTGGGAGTATCAATGTTTGTACTATGTATACCTTAATGATTTTTAAAAGAAGGTGCATGTTGGCACATTACCCAGTTTTGCTAACACATTATCAGTGTTTTAGAATGGCAGAAGAGAAGTTAAGCTACCAAGAAACATCTGGAATACAGTTAATTATGCACAATATACATATTCAGTAGGTTTCTCTTTAACAGTTTATTGTAATAGATATACACTTAATGGCCACTTTATCGGTACATTAACCTAATAGTTAGTAGAAACTCCCCCTCAGCCCTCAGAATCACTTGAATTGATCATGGCATGGCCTCAACAAAAGAAAATGTTCAATTTAATTTAGGTCTGTGAGTGGGAAAACAATCACAGTAGACTGAATTCACTCAAGTTTCTGGAACCAGTTCGGTATTCTGGCTTCATTACATAGCACATTATCCTGTTGGAAGGATCGGTTCACGGATGGATATAACTGCAGCCAGAAAAGGGTGCACCTGCTCAGAAACAATTTCCAGAAAACCTGTGACATTAAAACGTTGCTCCACCAGTGTCACGGGCCTAACATGCATCATGAAAACACTCCCCACACCATTAACACTGCCACCATCAGCCTTGCAGTATTGACACCTGACAGGATGGGCCCATGGACTCATGCTGCTGTTACCACGTTTTGGTCCTCCCATTGGTGTGAAACAGCAATAACCCTGATTCACCAGACATGGCAATAATTTTCTAATTCTCCACTATCCAGTGTTGGTGTTCACGAGCCCACTGTAACTGCGCCTTCTTGTTTTTTGCTGACAGAAGTGTGGTGCTGGTTGCAATACCCCATTTATGAAAAGGTACTATCAGTTATGCATTCTGAATGCCTCTACAGTTACCACTGTTCAAGTGGGTTGTTATTTGACTGACTCTAGCTTTTCTTTTGTTCTACACAAGCCTTGTCAGCCTTCATTGACCCTTTTCATCAACAAACCACAGGACTATCATTAGCTGGATGTTATCTGGTTACTGGGTGGCCAACCTTGACACACCCAAGACTCTAGTACGTGAAAACTCTAGTAGGGTTGCAGTTTCTGAGATATCCATACTGGCATGCTTGACACAAACTACTATATCACATTCAAAGCCACGTAAATCTTTTTTTTTTCTTGTTCCCTCTCACTGAATTACACACATACGGCATTCTTACATATATGCCCAATGTTTAATATTCCAACACATTACATATCTGCCTAATGTTTACTATTCCAGAGTAACAGCATCATGTTTTGGTACAAAACATGATGCTGTTACTGTGAGAAAGCTCCACTTCATGTGCTTCTTGACTGCATTACCATTTGTATGTAGTAAGAAGGGCACAAGCAGTTACTTATCATAATCATTCTAGCAGTACTCTTTCCAATGCTGCTTTTGTAATATCCTTTAATGGATTCCTGCTGTGAAGTTATGATAAGTAACATTTCACTGCAAGTAACTGTGAAGTTACTTTATGATACTTTAACTTATAAAATTTTTAAATAATATTTTTTATCGTCAATATTAACATCCTATAATAATATAAGTTTATATTCTTCATTCCTAAAGTACTGCTTAATGCATTGCATGCATTACATCATTCATCTCAAGGAAGTTTATTTAAAAAAAAAAAACCTTACCTGAATAGGTTCCTGAAGGCTGAACAGAGGAATCATATTGTGCAAAATGTAACAGTTAAATTCTTCTTTAGTGGTTTCCTCAGCAATAAGCAAAACATTTGGCAGCACAAATGGAACCATTTCTGGATTTGCATATTCTTTCACCAGACAGGGTAAAACTCTCTGAAGCGCTACTCTCTAAAGAATGTTATTAAAATTATAAAGACATGTGAATATTTTTATTTTTCATGTTATTCATTCAAATATTATAAACAGTAGTACATTACTTTAAATAAACACCATATACATAATCTTTTGTTCTTTGAATATGACCTATAGCATATCTTATATTCATCATCTAAGATATGCAGTGAACTTTTCTTAGGTTACTTCAATAATGTTTGGCTTCACATCAGGCACTTTCATCAACTGGCTGAAAAGGCAACCCATTTCTTCATATTGTCCAACTAAATGGCAAACAGTTGTAGGAGCATTACATAAACCAAACTCTTTATAGAATATCTGTTACTTTAATGACAATATTTCTATTTTTGCATCAGTAATTTTTCACAATGATACCTTTCTACTGCATACCGTAGCATCGTGAATTGAGTTAAAATGGCAATTCCAAAATTAAAACTTTGATCGATTTCATATCACAAAAACTATATACCTATCAAAAAAATTAATGTGTATATGCAACTAGCAGGATTGAAATACTATAAATATGGTCTTAATGCTGAAGACAGAACAAACTTCCTAATCACAAAGTTGTTTTTAATTGTGGATTTTGATAGATGTTATTTTTAAACAAATAACATCTGAAAATGGCTATTTTGCTGTTTTAAACAATTGATTTCATAGGCCATATAGCTTTGCTATCTTAAAATAACACTGACCTTGCATTCAAGTATTAAAATATTTTAACTTTACAGGTCTTTGAGTATTACTTTAAGCTTGTAGAATGAGCTTCTTATTCTAATGTTATTTCCTTTCTATACTAATACTAAGTTTTCTATACTAATTTCAAAATTCACATCCATTTTTCTGTAATAAGGAAAATTTCCACAAATTGGGAAAAAGGAGAACAGTTGTTATTTTGAAAATTAAACATTTTGTGTATTTTATTTTATATATTACAAAAATATCTTCCTTTCCATTTTTATACCTTGACAGAATCATTCACACTGTTCCTTGCTGATGAAGTCAGATTTTCCAGAAAAAAAAAGTCTGTAGGAGTGCAAGAAATGAACCTTCAAGCTCAACATACATTGCCATTTTTGAATAATAAATAAGTTATGAATAATATTTTTAAAGCCAATTCATGCTTCTTTTTCAGCTGCATTCACTGTTCCTTCAAATCATTCATCTCAAGTAAACCTTTTTATGTGGCATAATTAAAATGTTTTCTTTCAGATTGATTGTAAAGATGTTTAGAGCAATTATAGTTTGATTTATATAAATTGGAGGTAAAGAACTTTCATTGTGTCCAGAGTTCTATACTCAATACTTTTTTGAAAGCAGAATAAAGCTGTATTTGCATGGCCACTACATCCTTGTCCAATGCAAACTTTGTGCTCTGGTGTTCCATTCTCATAAGAAACATGACATTTTAATGTAACTGCATTGCTGATCCAACAACATGCAAGGGTGGTTCAAATAAAGAATTACCCTGACCTAGCCTGCAGAGGTGCTATCCTGTTGATTCTTGGCACAGGTTTTAGTCCTTCTCTACATAGCCACCATGCAGATTTACACGTTTTTCCCATCGATGGATGAGGCTATGGATACCGTTTTTGTAGAAGTGGTGAGGTTGGTCTTTGAACCATGACTCTGTTGCAGAAATGAATGTCTCATAGTCAGGGAAGTGGAGTCCCCCAAAGAAATAATTTGAGGCAAGGAAACAAGAAGTCCGATGTTGCAAGATCGGGTGAGTAGGCTGGATGGAGCAGTATTTCATATCCACAAGTGGCCACTTGTGTTTTTGCAATTTCAGAAGTGTGAACTGGGGCATCGTCTTGAAGCATTCTCACACCTTTGGACAGCATGCCATGCCTAATTGTTTTGATTTTCTCCCATAATTTTGTGAGTAAGTTGGCATAATAGGCACCTGTAATTGTTCTACCTTTCGGCAGGTAATCAGTCATTATTATGCCTTTCTCATCCTAAAAGACTGTCGGCAAGACCTTTCCTGCTGACGCTTGAACCCTTGTCTTCTTGGGGGATGTGGAACCATGATGTCACCATTCCATGGACTGTTTTTTACTTTCAGGGTCGAAATGCTGTATCCAACTTTCATCCTGAGTGATTAGATGAGAGAAAAAAAAAAAGTCTTCATTTTTTTGGCACAGGGATAACAACTCTTGTGATTTCTGTTGTCGATCAGCCTTCTGGAAACCAGTCAATAATTGGGGAATCCATCTTGCACTCAATTTCCGTAAATGGAGTTGGTCATGAAGGACTGTTTCAACAGAACCCACACTAATCTTCACTTCTTGGGACAATTCACACACAGATATCAGGCGATCTTCCATGATTAATGACTCCACTTTTCTGATCATGCTGTCATCAATGGCTGAATGGGGACGACCTAGAATGGGCTCAGATTCTACTGATGTCTGACCACACCTAAACTGTCTATGCTAGTGGTTCACAATGCCATAGGATGGGGCAGCAGTCATCTCCTAGTGGATTTCTTTAGGAGATTTCCCCTTCAAGAACAGATACCAAATTACAGCTCTGGCTTCAACTTTGTCCATGATGCTACTTCGTCACACGTTCAGCTCTGTAAGAGAAAAACAAATTAAGATACATGGCTGAAATTTTACACCTTTAGTACAGAGATATGTATGATGCTACACACATAATATCATGATCCTGCGATATGTGGAAGTAGGAGAGGGCGATTCTTTATTGAACCACCCTCATACAAAGAACGTTAACGCCTACACAAACTAGCCAATTATGCCCCTTACATTTAACGTATTAAGTAGTTTAAGATTTCCATGTTCTTTAAGTGAACCGAATGTGCATCTGGAACAGAAGTATTAATGTTTACGATAGATTTGGAGAAATCCATGAATATTCACCACCAACTTATTTCATATACTGGAGTTCCTAAGGCAGTCAATCTGGAAATACTGCTGCAATACACATGTGACTCTTCCTGAGAAAAGCATGGATTGAATTTCTCACTGTGCCCATGCCAAGGAAATTGTCATTGGAGGAATAAATTTTGTTTGGAGGCTTGATCTAGAATTAGCAGAGGATTTTGTAAACCCCAAATCATTTGGCCTATTTTGTGTTTTATATACATTTTCATGATGGGAAGTCATTGTTGTCGTGTACAACTATATTCAGAAAAGTGAAAAAAAAAAAAAACATTACAGAATTTGGTTAAAAAGATGTGCATGTTTTGAGATGAACCTTAATAATGAAAAAATATGAACTCTATACAAAGTTTGCTGCACTTGTGTTGAACAGTTGAGAAAATGGAGTCAAGGTAAGAAAAAGTTTCTTGTCTTTTGCCATTTCCATGAAGTGAGAAGTGGTGGCAGAGATGACTGATTTTTGCTTATCAACCAAAGAATAATTTCACAGTTAGACCTAGTGGTAAGATATGAGGGAGGTTCAAAAAAGATTTGTATTCACCCAGAAGTAGTTGTGATAGAAGATTGAATTACCATGTATTACACTTTTTTAACATAAATCACCAGACAAAATGACACATTTTTGCCACCTGCCTATACACTTTTGCAGGTCAGTTTTGTAGACGTCCTCTGTCCAAACCACAACTCGGCAGCAGAAATTGCCTCATTGTCAGCAGCAAAGTGTTTCCCATGAAGAAAGGATTTCAGGCTAGGAAAGAGGAAGAAATCTGAGAGAGTGAGGTTGATAGAATAAGCAGGATGCAATATTTTGGGCACACCTCACTGTTGCATGCAAGGAATGCTCAAGGACATTATCATGGAGAATGTGCACACCTTTTAACATCTTTTTTTCTTTTATAACAGCAAGTAGCTTTATGAGGAGGTTAGAATAATACTTCACCATCACAGTACAGCCCTCTTTTGAAGGTAATCTGTTAGCATTACCATGCTGATCCCAAAAAACTGACAGTATCACTTTGCTAGCACTTGGTTGCACCTTTACCTTTTTGGGGGTAGTGATTCTACATGCTTCCATTGCTTTGACATTTGTTTAGTTTTGGTATAATAGTGATGGATCCAAGTTTCATCCATGGTGACTAGCCTTGAAAAATCTCCTCTTGCTTTTCCTAGCACATTCCTAACACAACATTTTATATGCATATTGTGCCCTTTCTTTCTTCTTGGCAAGGGGTCAGAAGTCTGCTAGATGAAGGATTAAGTTATTTAACAAAAAGTCATATCTGAGATATACTGAAATGTTTACCTCTGAAATCTTAAAAAAAGTTCAAATAAAATGAATACTTGGTACATATTTGCAAACTGATAAATACCATTTGACACTAACTGACACCATTTGACATTTGGTTTTCTTCCAATTCAACTAAGTGAAGTGCCCATATTAGCATTTGATGTATACAAGTATGCTGAGGAAAATGAAGTTAACTCTACTGTTATTAATTAATTAGTGACCAAGTTTTAAAATTTAAAAAATATATTTGAAACAAACAGCTGCATATCATAGTTTTAGAACTATGAGCTTTTAAAATAAACCAAAGCAAATTAAGTGACAGTTCATTAAACTTACTTTTGGCATTTGAGCTAAAATTTGTGGCAGACCTTTGTAGAAATGCGACTTCTGCAAGTTGTCCCACTGATAGAGTGAATCTAAGTACTGGAGGGTCTTCACTCCTACATCTTCAAAAAACTGAAGCTGTTTAAAGACAACACGAGCATTAGCAAAATGTACGTATGTATTTGTGAAAGTGTAGTCAGTTTGTCAGATTTTTACTTTATACTATATAGTAGACTATTTTTCTATTATATGATAGAATTTGCAAGCAGTAACAATACTACATCCTCATATACACTCAATAGTCACATTAAAATATGACCACTATAATACACAACAGTCACATTAAAATATACAAATGTGTATAGCATTTGTGAATTAGTAATTTTTCCAAGCATAGGAAAACATGATTTTTCAGAATTTTAAAGAGATGATTGTGGTGTTAAGAAGGTAGCTCTCCCCCCCCCCCACAAGAATAAATTTGCTTCCTCTCACCAAAAGAAGCAAAATTTATGCCAGGGATTCAAGTATCCAGTAAGCAGCAGTAAACATATCTAACCATAAATATGAAAAATATTCTATAAAACTCTAAAATTTTAATTACTTGTTTGTTTGAGCATGGAGTTATTTTCATCATGACAAACTAATTAAAAATTAATTATAAATGCATTTACCTTCGAAACTTGAAATGCATCAGGTCTAACTTCTGGTGTTGGGTTAAGAAGCATTTTCACATGATCACGAGCCTCTGAAGGGAGACACTCAAGAGTAGATGTAGGCAATTGATGAAGCTGTTTATAAAAAAGGAAAAACCATTACTGCAATAACCTCATCAATTTCCATAACATACAAGAACTCACAAGAAACAGCTTAACTCTTTATGCATTCTGAAATAACTACCTGGTTATTAAAATGTATGAAATGCATTTATAATTTCTGTCTGTCAACAAACTTATTTGTTTCCATAAAAAGCAATTATTTTCTCTATTTATTTATGATTTTTCTTCCCATAAAACATATAATTTATTGTTACAGTTATTGAGTACATTCCTTTATTATAATCATGGCCCATCTGTATAACCTTTTCCATACCTGTGATAACCAGAAATTGCATCTGCATGGTAAAGTAAAAGTCCGAAAATCCGGACTGCTCAGGGACTGGGTCAATCCAGATTTTAGGATTTTCTTGATTTCCAGGTAGTACTTTTAAAATTCAAATTTAAGATGGAATAAAGAAGAGATGACCAGGTAAATTTTGACAGTTTATTCATTAGCAAATAAAGCATGCTTCATTTATCGAAATGAGCAGTTTTAAAGAAAAATAAAGTCAACACCTGACAAAGATGTAAACATAAAAATTTTCACCAAAAAAAAAAAAGAGCACATAATGCTTGAAATCGTGTTTAAAAATGAACAATGTAAAAGAAAAATACAGCAGTATATAAATGAAAGCAGAAGATAGATATTTTATATAAATTAATTATTTGTTTTAGTTTATTAACGAAACATTTTCATATAAAATACAAAGTTCGAAAAACAAATAAATGTTTATTTGTTCTTTTCCACGATTTCTGTTGCATCTGTTGCACTGCTTGTGGATGGAACACTTGCAGCTTCTATTCTATCTGCTGCACCGCTTGATGCTTCTATTGCTTTCTTTAAATACTTTTGTATATCATCTTGTTTACGACTTTGTAATTAAATTATTATGCACCATGTGCGCATGTATGATGTCCTGAAGACTGAAGCTATGGTTCTGTTCCAAAAATTTAATAACTGTTTCAATGGACTTTTCTGCAGTAGCCCAAGATATCTTTTCTTCTTCAACTTTGTCGTTTTCTTCACCAGAATCTTCTGAATAATTCTCTTTTATCTTAGGAGTTATAATGCTTTAAATAATTTCTTGATCAGTGAAAGTTGCTGCAACTTGAACATCATCTTCAATGTGTATCCACTCTTCTATGTCATCAGCATTAAGTTTGAGTAGAGGATTGTCTTCCGTACATAATTTAATAGTTTCCATCAGTTCTTTCACTTCAGATGCCTTCAGCTTTATGTGAAATCCTTCAAAATCTTAGTTTCCATCAGATTGTAGATCTGCAAACATCACATTTGGCCATGACTTTCACCACGCTCTTAAAAGAGTTACAGGCTTGACTGCATTCCATGCAGTCATGAATGAAAATGTTGCATTTTTGATTATAAAACTGCGTTGAAATTCTGAAGGGTCGACATTCTTATGCATCATTTTCGTTATAAAATAATTTTTATAGTGACATTTAAAGTTCCTAATGACTCCTTGATCCATGGGTTGAATTAATGGTGTTATGTTTGGTGGAAAGTAACATGCAAAAATATTTCCGGATTCAGACACTAATTTTGATTCATGCGGGTGGGCCCTACAGTTGTCGAGAAGTAGCAGGCTTCCCCAATTTTCTCAAGTTCTGATGAATGATGGAACAAAATCATGAACAAACCAATCACGAAATATATCTTTGTCCATTCAAGCATTCTTTTGGGCTTTATAGGTCACAAGTAAGTGCACAATTCCTTTAAAGGCCCGTGGGCACTGAAATTTACCAATCACCAAAAGCTTAATTTTATGCTGACTTGAAGATTAGTACACATAAGAATGGTTACTCTTTCCAGCCAAAGTTTTTGTGGGCAAGCACTTCCAGTAAACCACTGTTTCATCAGCATTATAAATTTGATTGGCTGTAAGGTCATAGTCAGATACAATTTTTTCGAATGTTGTGCTATATTCTGTTACTGCTTGTGTATTGGCCGACTGTCTTTCTCCAGCAATATCTAACTGTCTAATACCATGATGAGTCTTGAAATTCCTAAGCCATCCATCACTAAATGTGCACTCTGATACAATGTTCATTTGCTCCTTAAAAGACCTTGCTTTGGCAATAAGCATCGGCCCAGAAATTGCCATACCTTCCGATCGTTTTAGCAAAAACCATTTGTACAACATTTTATCGAGATTCTCTAATTTTGGCCAATGTAAACTTTTCCTCTCAGCAATTTTATTGTAAGGCTGAGACGAGGCTGTGAATTCTAGAATTTTATTCTTTGCCTTTTTTATATCGTAAATTGTAGACTTTCTGACATATGTTTCCATTAAAACATAGTTTTAATGGAAACATATGTCAGAAAGTCTACAATTTCTAGTTTCTTAATTATTTCAAGTTTGTCACTCAGTTTCAACATGTTCTTTCTCTTCACACCATGAAGTTTATCTGTTTTAGGAGCCATTATTTATGGGCTTGTAAATACATATATGCTATATATGGTAAATGGAAAGAGTAGGACAAAAATTATAGTGTTGCCACAGTTTGATTGCTCATTTCAAAATGGCAAACTGTGATTGCGCTTGTTGTTGCTATGCATCTGTGGCACTCACGCACACACAAAAGTCCACTAAATTTAAAAAGTTTGAGTTTTCGAAAAGTCCGGATTCTCAGATGGTCCGGATTTCTGGCATCCGGATTTTCAGACTTTTACTGTAGTTTTTTTATCAATATCTGCAAACAATCAATTTGGCACATAAAATGCCAACTACAGAAAGATTAATTCATTTTTTTTTTTTTTATGTGAACCCCAAACACGAGAGGTATTAGAACCTATAGTACTTAGTACCGTGCTTGGGTTGGACGTTGAGAAGACGAAAGAAGATATTTGTTGACATTGGACTTGAACTTCTGTAGATTGTAATTTTCAGGAAATACGTATGAAGGAAGGTTGTTCCAGAAAACAGCAGTTGAATGAATAAATGAGGAAGATGAAAAGTTGGTTCTGTGGGTTTGAAGTTGGACAGTAAATGGATGTTGGCTGGTGGCGGCACGTGTTCGGACTGTTTTGAAAGAGAGAGTGGGAATTACAGAAGCCAATTCAGAAGAACAGTGCCCATGGAAGTATCTGTAGAAGAGGCATGCAGCAGAAACAGTACATCTATGAGAAAGCGAGTGGAGAGACTCTGTTAGAGATGAATCATTAATTAACCTAACTGCCCTCTTCTGAATGGAATCAACAAGCCTGAGAGAGGTTTTGGGGGCACCACCCCAGATGTGGGAACAATATTCTATGGCAGGGTGGATTTGCAATTTATACAGAGTGAGCAGCTGTTTGGAAGAAAAGTAACGCCGAGAGCAAAAGAGAAACCAAGTTTTTTTTAGATGCAGAGGAAGCAATATTTGTAATGTGCTTGTGCCAAGAGAGATTAGAAGTCAGGGTAATCCCCAAAAGAGATATATCATTTTGCCTAGAAATCGGAGTGTCACTAAAGATAAGTATAGGAGTAGAAGAATCCTTTTTGCGAGATATAAGACAAGACTGAGTTTTAGAAGGGTTGAAATCAACTAAGTTGTCTTTGCCCCACTGGAGAATTACCTGAAGATCGGCATTTAAGGAATTGGTAGCAGATTTTCGAGAAGTTGAAACTAATTGAGCAGGACAAGGTTTCTCAAAATGGAAAGTGGAATGCAATGTGCTATCATCGGCAAAACTATGGATAGGATTTCCAGTCAATGGAAGAAGGTCATTAATATACAAGAGGAAAAGAGTGGGGGAAAGAACTGAACCTTGGGGGACACCGGCATTAGTGGAGAAGTTAGAAGACACAGAGCTATCTACCATCACCCTCAGTGAGCGATCAGAGAGAAAACTGGATAACCAATTACTAAAAGCAGTTGGCAAACCATAAGATGGAAGCTTGTTTAGAAGACCTTTATGCCAAACACGATCAAAAGCCTTTGAGATGTCAAGAGCAACTACTTGTGTTTCACCGAACCTTTCCATTGAATTAGTCCATAAATGGGTATCATAAGCCAGAATATCACCAGAGGATCGACAATGACGGAATCCATACTGGCGATCGTTGATCAGACGGAAGGTTTCTAGGTAGTTTAAGAGTTGGCAGTTAATTGATTTCTCCATTACTTTAGAAAGAGTAGAAGTAATTGCAATGGGACGATAATTGGATGGGAGGGATTTGTCACCCTTTTTAGGAACTGGCTGGATATGAGCAAATTTCCAAGCAGAAGGAAAAACACCTTTGGAATAAGAAAGTGAAAAAAGGTGGCAAAGAATAGGAGTAAGTTCAGGAGCACAGGTTTTGAGAACAAGTGGAGAAATACCATCAGGATCTGGAGCTTTCTTAGCATCAAGATTCATCAAAATCCTTCTGATATCCTTTTGACGGAAGACCACAGGAGGCATTGAATAGAGCGTGTTGGGAATGGTGGGAGGTGTTTTACCAAGATCATTAATACATGAGCTGGAAGAAAAATGGGATGCTAGCAGGTCAGCTTTATCCTTGGCTGAAGTGACAACAGAACCATCTGGTTTGGACAGAGGTGGGAGCAGAGAAGGGCAAAAGTTGCAGCCAATAGCTTAGGCAAGAGACCAGAATGCTCGGCTACCATTAGGGCAAGAAGCAAGTTTTCTACTCTTAGCCTGTTCAAACTCTAGTTTGGACTGATTAATAACTGCTTTACAATTGTTGCGAGCTCTGGTGTAGGCAGAAAATGAAACTGAAGAATTAGAAACAAGCCAATTACGATATGCAACATTCTTCTCTTGAACAGCCTTAGCACATTTATTGGAAAACCAAGGTTTAGATAAAGGACGAGATTTTAAAGTGGAGTGTGGGATAAAGGATTCCATTCCTGCAAGAATAATTTCACTCACACGATCTGAGCAAACATTGACATCAGAAGTTTTGAAGCAGTAATCCGACCAAGGAAAAGAAGAAAAGAAGTCTCGCAGGTCATCCCATTTTGCATTCTTGTAATGCCAAACAACACGAGGTTGGGAATAGCCATGAGATAAAGGTTCCATTGGAGAAGAGACAGACAATTGGAGAAGAGAGTTGTGATCTGAAGTGCCTAAAGGACCTCTCACTTCGACCGTGTACTTAGAAGGGTTGTTTGTGAGAAAAAGATCAAGCGTATTGACTGTATGATTAGGATTGTCTGGTATTCTTGTAGGTAAATGAACAATCTGTGCTAGGTCATTACTAATTGCAAAAGCCTCAGCATCTCGACCTGCTGGGTCGGTGTGACTAGAAAACGGAAGCCAGTTGGAGTTGTGAACATTAAAATCACCAAGGAAAATTACCTCACTGTTAGGAAAGTTGGACTGAGAAAGTCAAGTTGCAAAGAGAGGAAGTCAAAGAGCTCCAAGTGATTAGTGGAGTTGGGAGAACGGTAGAGACAACAGACGAATTTGACACAATGAGGTAGAGAGATTTTAAGCCAGAGAAGATCGAAGAGAGGAGATTCCAAATTGCCAAGTCTCTGACAGGGAATATCAGAACGGACATATGCACAAGTAACACCTTTGAGGCGAAAGGAATCATACAACTAATAATTTGGGCATCTGAGATGAGCAGTAGTTGAATCAACCGATAACTGAGATTCTGTCAGAAAAAGTACATGGGGTTTGGCAGACTGCAAGTGGAAATGGACATCGTTGAGATTAGAATTGAGACCACGTATATTTGTGAAATGGATTAGGAAGTCCTTGGGAGATTTAGATCTTTTCGCAGATAAGCTTGCTCTATTAGTTTGACAATTCATGGTGTATTCAATAGTAAGAAAAAGTGGGTGGGACATGCTGTATGAAGTAATGAAATTTTTGGATATGGCGTACATGTGGTAAGAATATACCCAGATCCTTGACATAACGTGGCCTCGACAATGCTCCCCGCATACACACTACTCGGACTCCCTCCAGTCACTATCTGGCAGAGTAGAGGTAGCAAGATTATACACTAGCTGATCCGGAAGCCTCCTAGAGAGTTACCAATAAGTTCGGTCTACCAATAAGTAGCGGCCAGCCTGCAAACACTGTTTTAGAGCTGTACCCTCAAAATGTAAGGAATATTGGATCTCGCCACAACGTTCATCATAACCTCAAAAGTCATCAATCATACTGCATGATGGAAGAGATAGGGAAGGGTTGACCGGAACTTAGCTCTAGAGACTAAACATGGGTTCCACCACTTCAAGCCTCCAATAAGCAAAGTGGTGGTATTTCACCGGTTGATGAGAGTCATCTACCACCTAGTACTGCCTGGTAACATAGAGGGGCGACGTTCCTCCATATGGTGTGGGCACCACACCTCGACCCCTGCTTACGTCGGTTCACACCTGGGTGGTCACCCACCATGTACTTGTGCATGGAGGTTATACCCAGGATTACTATCCCGATTTTGGGAACACGCTTAAGTGACAAGAACTCACAGAGTATGGAGGATGCTCTTGCATTTCCCAGATTCATCAGTTTAGAAGTTGCTTGTAAAGTGCTATTCAAGACAGTGGAAGATGTGTCTAACAGATCTCTCCTTTTGCATGTCTGGGCTATTTGAACTCAAAGTCAGTATGACAATCAGCACCAGTACAGGTCAGTATAGGTCAAGCTACTGACCCATTCTCATGTTCAAAAGCACTAACCCTTTAGTTGGTGCTTTTTTCAACTTACCAACTTTATATATTCTAGTATAGACTATATAGGGTCACACCCTTGAGAGTACTTTCATTATATCTTCCCAAACAACAATATTGAACTGCATACATATAATTCATACACATAACTATGCAGGGAGATTATTCTCTTAAGATTCATTCTCAATAATATTGAGAACAGTTATCACAAAACAAATTCCAGTAAGAGCATTTAGTAAAATTTTGAAATCAAAATCCTCACAAAAAATTTCAAATCTTAAGATAAAATTTATATTAAGCCTGATATAAAGGTATATCAGGCTTAATGTCGAAGTTTACAGATGATACAAAGGTTGGCAGGGTTGTTAATGACAGTAATGGCAGTGTGCTACTGCAACAGGATCTGGATAATTTGGGCAGATGGGCTAAGAAGTGGCAACTGAAGTTTAACCTTGACAAATGCAAAGTACTGCATATGGGTAGAAGTAACCCCAGAGAAACGTACCAACTGTGTGGTACTACACTTAAGGTGGTAGAAAATGAAAAGACCTGGGAGTAATTGTGCAGGCAGATATGAAGTTTTCTGAGCAATGCAGACAGGCTGCCAGGGCAGGTCATGGGGTTTTGTCAATGATATATAGGAATTTTGCTAGCAGGGAAAAGAAGGTGATTATCCCTCTGTATAAGGCAATGGTCAGGCCACGCCTTGGGTACTGCGTACAGGTCTGGAGGCCTCATTTTAGGAAGGATGTAGATTTACTTGAGCATGTACAGAGAAGGGCAACAAGATTGGTGAGGGGAATGAAGGGATCCTCTTACCAAGAGAGGCTTAAGTTCTGCAAATTGCAGTGGCTGGAGACTAGGCACCTGCGCGGTGATCTGATTGATGTATATAAGGCCTTGAATGGGTTGAGCACGCTGAATTCTGATGGGTTCCTTCCACTTGTTCAGATTACAAACCTAAGGGGGCATAAATTCAAATTAAGAAAAGACAGATGTAGATGAGATGTGCGGAAATTTGCCTTTAGCCAGCGGGTGGTTAATTGCTGGAACAAACTTCCATCTGTCGTTGTGGAAG
Organism: Mastigoproctus giganteus; assembly: GCF_048544385.1. NCBI lineage: Eukaryota > Metazoa > Arthropoda > Arachnida > Uropygi > Thelyphonidae > Mastigoproctus > Mastigoproctus giganteus. The sequence continues at coordinate 213,870,240 of NC_143584.1, read as the reverse complement.
TTGATAGGTTGAATAAATTTAAGGAGGAACTGGACAGGCATTTGGTACTGCATATGGGTAGAAGTAACCCCAAAGTACTGCATATGGGTAGAAGTAACCCCAGAGAAACGTACCAACTGTGTGGTACTACACTTAAGGTGGTAGAAAATGAAAAAGACCTGGGAGTAATTGTGAATTACTGATTTTTTTTTTTTTTTTTTGGCTGATGCTGCATAAGCTCATACATTTGCTTTCTTGCATCACATGCCACTACTATTACTACTACTACTATTTCAATCCATTCTGAGTCATTTTAAGTAAGTTATTATTCTATCTTATTTTAGACAATCAGGCTAAAAATTTGTACATCATCAATAATAAAAAGTATGGTATCCCTACCTTTTGGAAATTTTGTTTTAATGATGTCACACCAGCACAGTTATTGAGTAACGGCTTATTTTTATTATAAATAGTATATATAAGAGCTCCTATTGAAAACATATCACTGGCTGTATCACAGGTCATAGTCAGCACATATTCTGGAGCTATGTAGTCCAGATGTGGCTGAGAAACTGGAGGATAATCTGCTTCAATTTCATGAAAGGGGAACTTTGGCTGTAAAAAAAAAAAAAAATACATAAAAGCATTTAGTTTTACATACTACATTTTAAAATAAGTTTTATTTCTTTTGACTGAATTACACTGGAAAGTTAAATGCTGTAAACATTCTGCTTACACATTGGCATTTAAACCTGTTGATGGACTGTTGACTCTTAAACTGGTTGACAGAAACAAATTATATTAATAGATTACAAAAGTATTCATGATTAAATTATACAACATAAAATTATTAGTGAAAATATAGTATATACATCCATATCTTTCGAGAGACTCAAAGGTGTGTAGTGAAACCTATCAATGCATGACATAGGATGAAAATTGTTCTTATTTGAATTTGAGGTGATATTTGAAAATGAGAAAGGAACAGTTTTGGTTTGGTTTGGTTTGTTTTTTTTTTTTTTTAGGAGCATTAGCAACTAAGGCCATATTGCTCCGGGATATGCGGTGGTCATTCCCTGACCTTTCTGCATCCTCCGTATTTGGTGGTGACGGACTCGAACCCCGGTCTAATCGATTTTTTTTTTTTTTTTTTTTTTTGATTTGGTAGTTGTTGGCGCATCGGCTTCTGTGGCCATATTGCACCTCCCAAGGTTTTTGCAGTACTTTGATCCAAGCCCGAGGCGGGAATCGAACCCGCGACCTTTGGGTTGCCGGGCAGGTACTTTACCCACTCGGCTAGCCCGGTCGGCCGGTCTAATCGAGAAGTGTGTGCTACGCACTACAGAAAGGAACAGTAAGTAGCAGATGCTTGTGTGAGAAGGAGAAATAAAGCTAAATAAAACTCACAAAAAAAAGGGACAGGTAAGAGTTGATTGGCTAAAACTAATTTATTTTAGTATCTAATCCTGTTTTTTTTTAACCCTTCCATTATTTTAATTTAATTTTCTAATGTTAATTCCTTACACATACAAGTTAGTAGACTACACAGTAACAGTAAGAATACAACAATATGAATAACTACAAGAATATGAACTGTTAAAGTTAAAAGTAAATTAAGGCACCTAGAGATGATGGATTGCACCCAATTATATTAAAATAAGCAGTAAAAGAGGTAAACAGACTCTGTGGGTATCCCTGAATTTACGGGAAGGTCTCTAAAAATTGGATATCATAAATGTCGCTCCTATTCACAAAGAGGGATTGAAGGGTGACATGAGTAATTACAGATCTGTTAGCCTAATGTCCAGGAAAAAATAATGGAGTCACTGGTTCACATCTACACAGGAGTGTAGTTATACTTCAGTCACAACGTGGGTTGTGACTGAAGATCTTGGTTGTGACTGGAGATCTTGTCTGACAAATCTGATTGGGTACTAGGATACAGTGAAAAAGGAACTGGATGCAAAAAATAATTTTGATATTATATACTTAGATTTCAGGAGAACTTTTTATACTGTTGCACATAAGAGACTGCTGTACAAATTTAAGAAGTGTGGCATTAAAGGAAAGTTCCTGCTGTGGATAAAGGGATGGTTGGGTGGGAAAATACAGTGATTATCAATAGACACTGCTGTCTGTGGACTAATGTTGTTACGAGAGTCCCACAGGGTTTGGTGCTGGATCCATTGTTGTTTTCTGTATTTATTAATGATATTGATGAGAATATATCAGGCTTAATGGCTAAGTTTGCAGATGATACAAAGATTGGCAGAGTGATTAATGACAGTAATGAAGGTATGCTACTGCAACAAGATCTAGAAAAATTAGGCAGATGGGTTGGGAAATGGCAATTGAAGTAAATGACATTGACAAATGTCATTTGCTTCAATTGCCTATGGTATGGGTAGCAGTAATCCAATAACATATCAACTGTGTGATACTGCACTCAGGACAGTGGAAAATGAAAAGGACTTAGGAGTAATTGTGCAGTCAGATATGAAGTTCTCTCTGAGCAGTGCAGACAGGATGCCAAGACAGCTAATGGGGTTTTATCAATGATATAAATGATATATAGGAAGTTTTATAGCAGGGATAAGGAGGTGATTATCCCATTATATAAGGCAATGGCCAGGCAACATCCTGAGTACTGCATACAGGTCTGGAGGCCTCATTTTAGGAAGGATGTGGAGCTGCTGGAATGAGTACAGAGAAGGGTAATAAGATTGGTGAGGGGAACTAATTGGTGCTCTTACCAAGAAAGGTTTCATTCATTTATGCAAATTGCAGTGCCTGGACACTAGGCACATGCAAGGAGATCTGTTTGAGGTGTTTAAGGCTTTGAATGGCTTGAGCAAACTCAATACTGATGGGATTCTTCCTCTTACTCAGACTATGCTCATAAGGGGGCATAAATTAAGATAAAATTGAGGAAGGATGGTTGTAGAATAGATGTGCAGAAATTTGCCTTTATCCAGAGAGTAGTTGATTGCTGGAACACTTTCATCTGTTTTTGTTGTGGAAGCTGATAGCTTATATAAATTCAAGGAGGAATTAGTTTCTGCTTGACAAACATTTAGAGGGAATGGATGTGTGAAATGTTTTTTTTTTTTTTTTTTTTTTTTGGCTGATGCTGTATAAGCGTAAGCTTTCTTGCATCATTTGTCACTATTAATACTAATACTAAGCTGAATCAAAGGGCATAATTAGCCTTACAATCCTGATTTCTGTCCCAGGGAAAATGATGGAATCAGTGGTAAAGAAGCAATGCAGCATTATCTTGACAGGAATGCAGTTATATGGCAATTGTAGAATGGATTTGTTAACGGATGATTTCATCCAACTTTAATTAGCTCTAATTAGCTACTACGATGCAGTCACAAAGCAATTGGATGCAAAAAAATAATTTTAACATCACATACTTGGAGTTCAATAAAGCTTTTGAGACTGTTCCACATGAAAAGCTGCTGTACAAATTGGAGAAGTGTGGCATTAGGGGTAAGTTGTTGCTATGGATAAAGGGATAGTTGAAAGTTTTATGCCCAAAAATTCAAACAAAGATCTATGCTCAAAATGATCTAATTTGGTGCTTCTAACAGATCTTATGACAATCTTACACTTCTGAAAAACAAAAAAAGTTTGCTGCTCCCATGCTCATCTTCAATAACACTCAGATTTTTAGAGAGGATTGCACATCTTTATTTTGGAATAATCCCAACTTCTAACCATTTTGATATAAGCATATCACAAATATTGCTTCCTATGCATCAAAAAAATTGGGAGTTCTTGTTCATACTTGGTGTTACTTTTCTTCTGAACAGCTACTGACCATACAAATCTCAAATCTGCCCCTAACATAGAATATTATTCCCACAAAATTTAGTCTCCTAGACAATATCCAAAAGAGAGTAGCCAGTTTAATCAATGATCTATCTCTTAAAAGCTCTCTCCCTGTATCATTCAGTTTCTGCTGCATGCCTTTTCTACATATACTTCCACAGCATTGTTCTTCCAAAATGGAATCTGTAATTTCACCTCTATCAGAAACTAGTCTGAACACATGCCTCCTCAACTAGCCAATATCTATTCACTGGTCAATTCCAAAAACACAGATATTTTCCTCACTTAACCCCTCTACTTTGTTCTTTTGAACACCTCTCCTTCACACATGAATTTCTGAAAATTACAATCTACAGAATTCAAGTCCAATGTTAACAAACATTGTCTTCTCAACTTTCAACCCAAACATGTTACCACACTTCTGCAGTGATTCCAGTTATGTTATGCTTATTAATAGTATCAGAATGCTAAATGATGCAAGAGAGTGGAATTTTCCTATATCTGCTAAGAAAAATCACCATGCTTTTCATTAACAAAATGTGTCCATTAAACTCCACTTTTAACTTAACCAAATTCTCTGCCTCAACCACCTTGCCAGTAATTTATTCCATATCTACAGTTTAAAGGCAAACTGTCATAAGATTCTGCTTTCCATTACTTGCTAAGATTCTATATATGTGTTTCTTATCCCACCTACCAATGAGAATATTCCTCCTTTGTTCACTTTTCTGATCCTCTTCAGCAGCCTTAACCACCTCATTCAGAGGTGGCAAAGTGTTTAACTCTTTTGGGGACCCCAAAAGAGTTAAACACTTTGCAGTCTGCACCTTTAAGCCATCCTTCGCATAGATTGAACTCTGCGTGGAAGCCCCTTTTATAAATATGCCTAATAATTATATAAATTATATTGTGTGAAAGACAACATAGGAATTTACTATAAATAAAGTAAGAGGAAGTAATTAAATGTTGAAAATAATTAATTTATATTAATTTATTTTCATTAATTATCAGTAAATATGGACAGTGCAGGGTCTGTTGCATTTTCTTTCTTTTGTTCTTCCCCCATTCCCTTCCTCTTTGATTGTACTCTTCATTATAATTGCCCCTATTCTTGTTTGTAAGTTAATTTATTTTCAGTCTCTTAAGTTTATGCATTTGGTTAATAAATTAATCCAATTTTGTGATTAATTTTCAGTTTTTTTATATAAATTTAAAAGTTTCGTTGTTAGAAGATGTGTTGCAGATCTGCACTTTGTTCTAGCTTGTAGATTTAGTTATAGACAGCTAATTTGCATTTTGTTTGAGTTTTCTTATTGTTGTAAAACTATATTTAAAGCTTTTTTTCTGTTGTTGTATCTGTTGTTTGCTCGCATTGGGGCATTCTTGCTAACAAATCATGACAGAAATGCGAATATTTCAAAATTATAATATAGCTAAAGCTATCTGTTTCATCTGAATGTTTTCGCTAGAGACCACTTGCTATCTGAAAAGAGTCTAGTTAATCTTGAAACAGGCTCTCATAATAGCCTTATCTTTTAAACAAATGGCCAATTAAAATTTTGGCAAAGCCATCTGTTTGAAAGTAGTGCAATACCAGGCCAACTTGTTACAAAATTTGTTCTACTGTAAAAATTAAGATCACTGCATTATCAATGCGGTTTAAATCCTGCTGGTCACAGAAACAGATGAAAGGAGAAGACAGTCCTTCAAACACCTTATAATTTTCCTGAAGAGCATGCATTGATATTCTGACATTTGCTGTGACTCTGTTTATTGTCATTTATTTATATTTAATAAATTACCTTGTTATTTACATTTCAACCACTAATACTATCTTTTATGTCAATATATACGTTTACAGATGTAAATAAGTTCAGCTATTGTCCATAATATTCATTGAAATATACTTCTCTAAAACTGCTCAATCACTAAATGTACCCTCTTCAAAGTCTGCAACCTCCCAATCTCTGAGGGCACAGAGTTTAAAGAGCTTACTGTATATTTGATTTGACATTTCTTAAAAATACAAACCTGAGCTTCTTGCGGATTGACAGCTGTAATGGCAAAGTCAAAACCTGAAATTTTCCAAGCCCCATTTTTATTAACAATTACAGATTCTGGGCAAATATTCCTATGAAGCATTTTTACATCATTGTGTAGGAAAGCCAGTCCTTCTGTTACCTAGAGAAATTGAAAATACAATATTTGACAATGATGTTGAAGAAACTACTTCTGAGCTATTCTATCCTATCAAACACATTCAGATGATTCAATAGAAAAATACACATGTTTATTGCAAACTTTATTAATGGGTAAAGATTTTATTGGCTGTCTAATCCCTTTAGACTGTGCTGCCCTCCCAACTTCTTATATATATAGCCTTCAGAATATTCTATCACTCCTCCTTTACAACTTAACTTATAATGGATAAAAGCATTCAGGATGTGATTAATTCATTCCAAAGGTGAGCAGTTGAGTGCAATCCAGAAGATTGTTGCAAAAAAGGCAGCATTTCTGCATCACTGCTCTCAAATATCATTATAAACAGAGACAAAAATAATTATAGAATTATAGACAAAAAAGAATTATATATTATATAAGAATCAGAGTATAATCCCTAGAAAGTTATTCCATCATTAAAAAGACATCACAATATTGTTATAGTCTATTATCCTTTGTGACCATGATATCCAGAATTTGACTGCTCATGCCTCCCGGAATGAAACATCAATATTCAGTTTATTTTTTAACTTTTCTTTTACAACTTCATTTGTAGTGTGGTCTTTAAACATAAACAGTACTAACATGCATTGCAGTCTCAAGTAAAATCCATTAAATATAACTTTTTGGATAAATTTAATCAGAGAGCTTGCTTTCTCAGGTGATATTTGAGAGGGGGGGAGATCTGCTTATATTCAAGACCAATATGATAGAATTACGTGTGTATTATGGACAAATCTTGTTGCTGTAGAAATAAAACTTTAATAAAATAAAGCTGTACAAATAAATTATATAATTAAAATACAAAATTAAAAGTATAAAACAAAGAACAGACTAAGAGTGATAAAACATAAGCAGTCTAGGATCTCAATATAATATTAAGATCTAAACTGTGCACACATTATTGCCTTTGCTAATTGTTGGAAGCACTCCATTTGTGGGAAGCAAATCTAAATGTGAATTGCAGGACAAGCATACACCCTATTATAGGAGAAGTTATTCTTCAGCATGAGTATTGGCAATCTGCTTATTTAATAACTAATACATGCCATCCTGTTTCCACAAAGGAGTAATGTGTCTTTAATATGCACTGCATAAGTATATATGCATCCATTTTTTTTTTTTTTTTTTTTTTTTATGTGCTGTCCAACCATACTTTCTTGGTATGAAATTGTTTGTTTGTTGTGCAGACATTTCTATAGCTAAAGAAGAGACACATCACCTCAAAAGCTTCTAATGTGTATTATATTATTTTATTGCTTTTACTTTATATTCTACATTCATGTTTTATCACACTTAGCCTATTCTTTGTACTATAACTTTTAATTTTGTATTTCAATTATATAATTCATTTGTCAATTTTATTTCTAGTTTGTCACTGGCAACAAGGTTTGTTGATAATATGCTTATCCCTGACACACAAGGTTTTTTTCCCACTACTACATGTCTTTTTGAGACATAGGCCAAGATGTTTTGAAATAAGTAGTTTTGACACTGTTTTTGAAACACACGGAGTTAGAATTGTCATATTTCTTAATGTACAGGGTCATTACAAAAGAATTGAACACTTAAAAATTTATGAGTAAACTAAATGGGATACAAAAACAAAGTTATATTTCTTGAAGGGATAACTAAAAGTTTTTTCCTAACTTACAAACACATTAAATTCCTGAAGCTGCTACAAGGAGTGCTTTGAACAAGATTTTCTTAGTTTAAAAAACTATTAACCAGAAATTCTTACTTGGATGTGTTCAAAAACATGCCTTAGCTTAATGAAGACTTTGAAGAATTTTGATTTTTCAATAATATGGGGCACCATCTCATTGTTACAATGCAATAACAGGATTTCTGATTGAGAAGCTGCCCACTTGATGATCACAAAAGTCAAAAGGATTAGCCTCTCAGATTACCTGATGTGGCACACTGGATTTCTTATAGAGCTGCATCAAAGATGAAATTTATGTTTCTACTCTGCCAAACAATTTACAAGAACTCAAAAGCAAGATTCATCAAGCTGTAAATTCCATTAATGCAGAAATCTCACACAAAGTATGGGATGAGTTCACATATTATTTAGGTGTGGTCAGGGTTCATTTGGAGCCCACAATAACCACTTATCAATTAAGAAAAAAAACTTTTTTAATTACTCTTTCAAGAATATGACTTTGTTTCTATCTCATTTAGTTTTCTCAACAATTTTTTTAAAGTGTTTAGTTCTTTTGTAATAACTCTGTATAATACAATACATCATAGAAGTCATCCCCTATTCACAAATAGCGAAGAGGATAGCCAAACAATTAGGAATTCCACACATACAATCATAAATTGTATATGCTGAATATTTTCTGCACATTAGTTATTTCTAGAGAAGGCTCAAGATAACTTAATCTATAATTATATGCACCACATAAAAGCATCTCTGAAAACTTAATAGAGAATCAGACAGAAAAAAATTCAAATAAAATAAATATTTGCAATAAAAAATTGGATATTAATATTATAAATAAAATATACATATATTTTAGTACAGAAAAATACTTATTTAATTTTGAAAAACTTAAGCCTATTTAACACAAAAATATTTTTTTCAAAATCTAGTACCTGCATTAGTCCATATTTAATCTCTACATCATAAAGTTGGAAATTCTTGAGCTCTGGTGGAGGTGGTACAGGCATATTCTCGGTATGACCAAGTATATTAGCCAGACTTGCAAATACAGGCTCTGTAGCAAAAGCTAAACTTTCTCTGAGAGTAAAGAAAGATAATATTAACCAAACAATATCAAAAAAACCATTATGATAATTACTCTATTATAACAAATAGTTCCATTAATATGGAATGTTTGTATGTACTTCATATTACATGCTTTAACACAGAGTGTTTTCTTTGCTATGCAACCCATCACTCGATTTAAAATTGGCTAAGAAATATTACAGGAAAAATATTTATTACAGATACCTGTAACAAACACTCACAAGAATTTTTCTATATGTGGTAAGCTCAGAATAATCATGGTGGCATCACCACTGCAGTTTCCTGTGACATTTGTTTTACAGTTGTGCTTTCAGTTGTTTTATGTTTTGTGACAGTAATGCTGTTGTCAAACCAATTTTGTGACATGTAATGCTGTTGTCACACCTACCTAGTAGGTGTTGAGCCTCCTTTAGCCTTCAAAACAGTCTGAATTCGTCTAGGCATGGATTGAACAAGATGCTGAAAACGTTGTGCAGGAATGGAGTACCATGCAGACATGAGTGTATCACGCAGTTCCTTCATATTTTACTGAGGTGTAGGCCTGCAGCGAACAGACATTTCCAGCTCATCACAAAGATGTTCAATAGGATTGAGATCCGTGGACTGAGTGGGCCACTGCAGCAAAGAAAAGTCATTGTCATGTTCCTGGAACCATTCCATAGCGATTCAGGCTTTGCGCACTGGCGCATTATCATGCTGGAAGTAACCATCTGACTGAGGATAAACTGTCAACATAAACAGATGTACTTGGCCAGCAGTGATGTGGCATTCAGACATGAATCTATGGGCATCAATGGACACAACGTGTGCCAAGAAAACATTCCCCACACCATAACACTGCCCCCACCTTGCATAGTAGTGGTCAGACATGATGGGTCCATGGATTCATGTTGTTTTCGCCAAATTCTGAGCCTTCCACCAACATGATGGACCAGGAACTTCGACTCGTCAGACCAAGCAACTGTTTTCCAATCCTTGATAGTCTAATGCTGGTGTTGCTGCCCACAGAAGGCTCTTGTTCTTCATTGATAACAAAAGTATGCAATGTGGCCGTCGGCTGTTGTAGGCCATTTGCGACTAGTGGTCCATTGCGATATTTTGTTCTGCGGACCAAGGTTGAACTGCCGTTTCAGAGATGCTTTGTCCAGCACATCTTGCACCTACTACCATGCCATATTTGAAGTCCATTAGATCACTCCTTTTCCCCATTCTTGCTATGGTTTGTATGCTTAACTGATACTAGAAAGGTTGTTCTGCTGCATTTATATCCACAACTGTGGTCATGTGATTTGCAACGTAGTATTAGTATTAGTAACGGCCGCATGGTGCAAGAAAGCCTATGGCTTATGCTGCACCAGCCAAAAAAAAAAAAAAAATCCGAACAAAACAATGATAAAAACAACAAAAAAATAAATAAATAAAATAAAATAAATAACTGAATAATAATAATTAATAAAAAAAAAAAAAAAAAGGAAATTAAACCTATCATCCTATACGCTTCCCTTACCCGAAAGTACTATCCAGATGACCTTTGAATTTCCCCAGACTGTCAGCCTCTACCACCCATGAAGGAAACTTATTCCAGTAATTTATAACTCGGTGGCTAAAATAAAAATTCCTGCAGTCCAATCTAAACATTTCCCCCCGTAACTTGAATTTATGTCCCCTAGTTCTAGCATCATTTATAATCTTGAAAATTTTGTCCTCATTCATTTTACTGATGCCTCTCAGAGCCTTAAACACCTCAATCAAATCTCCTCTAAGGTGTCTAGTTTCCAAACTCTGCAACCCACATATTCGAAGTCTTTCTTCATAAGGACGCCCTTTTGCCGATCTCACCAGGCAAGTTACCCTTCTTTGCACCCTTTCAAGAAGCTCGTTGTCTTTCTTTAGGTGCGGTCTCCATACTTGAACACAGTATTCCAAGTGTGGTCTAACATAAGCCTTATATAATGGGATTATCACGTCCCTATCTCTACTTGCAAAAGTTCGATAGATCATCGATAGGACACCATGGGCCTTCCTTGCAACCTGTTTACAATGCTCAGAGAATTTCATGTCTGACCGTATCGTAACACCCAAGTCCCTTTCCTCCAGTACTGGGTTTAGCTGAACTCCACCAAGTGAATAAGTTTTATTGAGATTACTGTTTCCCAGGTGTAATACCTTACACTTTGTTGGATTAAAGCACAGCTGTCATTTTTTTGACCATTCCTGAAGTCTATCTAGGTCTCTCTGAAGATGCTCAGCTTGACAGTGATCATTAACTACTCTACCAATTTTAACATCATCTGCAAATTTAGACATCACGCCCTCTATCCCTTCATCAATGTCGTTTATGAAAATTAAAAACAACAGTGGTCCTAATACTGATCCTTGGGGAACCCCACTTCTTACATCAACCCAATCTGAGGAATAGCCATTTATCACAACCCTCTGCCTCCTGCCCTGAAGCCATCCTTCTATCCATCTAAGGATTTTCCCAGTGATTCCAACCTGTTCCAGCTTATAAAGCAACCGCTCATGTGGGACTGAGTCAAAAGCTTTGCTGAAATCTAAATAAACAATGTCGAAATTATTCCCTAAATCCAGCTCGTGAGTGACCCTTTCGAAATAGCGAACCAGATTTGTTAAACATGATTTTCCCTTTACAAAACTATGCTGAGTATCCTTGAGAATTTCAATTCGATCCAAATGATCCTGAATTCCACCCTTGATCATTGCCTCCATGATTTTCCCTACTACTGAAGTTAGACTGACAGGTCGATAATTTCCAACTTCACTTTTAGAGCCACCCTTATGTATGGGAGATACATTTGCACTTTTCCAATCCAAGGGAATCTCCCCAGAGTCTAGTGATGCTCGCATAATTAGCCTCAATGGTTCAATGCACTCGCTTGCCGCCTCTCTTAAGATTATAGGGTATATTCCATCAACTCCAGGAGCCTTACTGGTCTGTAGGCTCGAAAGTTTTTTCATTAAATAATCTTGCGAAATTTCAATATCATTAATTACATATTTTTTAACTTCGCTCCCACAATTTCCCATTGCCACAAAAGGCTTTTCATTTGTAAATATCGATGCAAAATAACTGTTGAGTTCATCTGCAACGGTAGCTGGTGTATTTATTACTATCCCCTTTCCCTTACGTAAAGGTCCGATCTGGTTTGTCCTGCTCTTCTTGGCATTTAGATATGTGAAGAATTCTTTATCCCCCCTCTTTGCTCTGTTTGCTAGTGATTTCTCATAAACTGCCTTTGCCTGTTGAACCTTTTCTGTGGCTCTATTACACATCACCTTGTAGCTGTTATAGGCTTCAGTACTTTTCATTGCTCTGTAACCTTTCCATGCCACCTTTTTCTGCTCAAGTAATGTGGCAACTTCACTATTCATCCAACTTGGAACCCTTCTCGTGGAGTATTTTTTTTAATGGTATATACGCATTCAAGGCATCTGTGATTAATGTTTTAAAAGCGTACCACAGTTCAATTGTATTCATTCTCTGCGCGATATCTACCCAGTTAATAGAGGCCATGTAGTACCTTAAGGCATCGTAATTTCCTTTTCTGAAATTAAAACCCATTCTTTTGCCTTTTACTTCTGCTACCTCTCTCGTCATCATCCACCGTAGAACTCCGTGATCACTTCCTGCTACTGGTTCCTCTACTGTCAGCCCTGTTATGTCATCTGATTCATGTGTGATGATGAGGTCTAGGATATTCTTTTCTCTAGTACTTTCCCTGACATGCTGATACAAATAACAGTCATTTAGTTGATTTAAAAATTTTGTTCCCCATGTCGAGTTTCCTTCCCATTTACTCCAATCAATTAGAGGCAAATTGAAATCACCCATAATAAGGCATTGACGCTTACTTGCCCATTCCATTTGCATGTAGAGGCTTTTGTCATAATCTTCACAATCACCTGGTCTGTAGATTACTCCTACTCGCATTATACCTTTGTTTCCAACTATCTCACACCATACAGACTCTATACTAGCATGTGAAATGTCTGAATCCGGGAAAGCTATTGTTGCACTCAGGCTGCTTCTGATAAGAAGCATTACTTCTTAGCTACTTCTGATAAGTTGTGGGACAGCTGCTTCTGATAAGTTGTGGGACAAACCATTTGTGTGCACAGCAGGGATGCACCTAATAAAGTGGCAGCAAAGTGTATATTGTAATGTTATTTCATTTGATATACATTCCTCGAGATATATTCATTTTACTGGCTGCACAATCCTTTAATATAAGGATCTGTATAAAAGTAATATGTTCTTCTGTGAAAGTAATGCTCTTTGATACCTATAAAAATTGGATGTTATTTTTTATAAGTATCAAAGAACATTGCCATTCTCAGTTGTTTACATTTCATAAAACTCTTTTGACTACCCAGTTAGAAGTAGTGCAAACGGCTTTCTTCCTCAGAAAGTGAGTGCTAAGAGTACACTGTATTTCAAAATAACATCTGGTTAACTGGAAAGTGCCTTTGTTTTTTTGTTTTTTTTAAATATGATCATAAAAGTAAAAATTATTTGTAAATTAAAAATTTTTTACTTCAGCAAAAAAAATAAGTTTAAAATTTGAAGAACTCATTAGAAGTCTTAAATTTTTAAGATGATATTCAATTTTTAATTTATAATATTATAAAGTCCCAAGCCAAGCAAATCATGATGTCCATAAAGAGGATGTTTGGGTAAAATATGGTGTATCCTGTAGTATTAACAGCAGTTCTTCATACTTATTGAAGAACTTACCTTGCCATTGGTAGTAATGTACGTGTATAAGTAGTTGCCTGTATTGACTGTCAATAGACAGTAGGTTGTTTTTTTTTTTTTTGTATTTTAGGCATAATATATGAACTATATTAAGGTATTGGTATTAAGGTTCATTAGCATATATGCATAACACACCTATTGCTTTCTTCCTGTCCATCCACATGTAATAACTCAACTACCAGTAGTGTACAGATTTTCATGAAATCTGTACAAAAAATCATGTACAGATTTTTTGGGCCTTTTAAAAAAGATTTGTCAAGCAATTCAAAATTTCATTAAAATTGCACCAATGAAAATCTGACAATTATTATTATTCTTTTTCTGTCCATCCACATATAATAACTTGAGTCTAAGTGGAAGGATTTTTATCAAATTTTATACTTAGATCTTTCAAAAAGATTTGTCAAGCTTCCCAAAATTTCATTAAAATCTGACCAATAGAAATCCAGTAATTATTTTTTTCTTCATATCACATAGGCAACCCATATACTATATTGTAGCTGAAGCTAGTTGGAGGAATGAATGGGCAATGTGGCAAATGCATAGAAATAAAATTTTTTCAGTTCATGCAGAAAAGTCATTACTTTTTGTTCATTTTTTTTTTTTATTATTATAAATCATCAATTATTATATTTGCTAATGTGCCTGAAATGTAACACACTGCATACATTAAAGGCGCCTTCATAGCCAGGTGGGCAGGAGCAGCAGTGCGTAGCGTAGCACACGTTTCTTGATTAGACCGGGGTTCGAGCCCGTGACCACCAAATAAGGAGGATGCGGAAAGGTGAGGGAATGACCACCGCATATCCCCGGAGCAATATGGCCTTAGTTGCTAATGCTCCTAAAAACCAAATAACAACATAACAAACAAACAAGCATATGTTAAATAACTTGTTAGAAGTTGGGCTAATTATGTCTAATTGAGCATAACTATCAATACCACAGAGGTGTAACTAATATGTCACAAGCTTCTAATGCCACCAGCCTTCATAATGCATTCATTCATATCATTAACAAGTCATAAAAATAACCGTTTATGCTAACACTTAAACTGCCTTTTATTTTGTTGAATTCACGTTCTGAAGGCATGTGATTATGATTCCAAAATCTATTTGCAACTACTTTATAAGCTTCTCAATTCATTTTTTTTTTTTTTTTTGTTATGACCTCAAGCACAAAAGGTATTAGAACTTATAGTACTCTGGTACAGTGTATTGGCAGAAGAATGAGAAGACAGAAGATACTTGTTGATACTGGACTTCAATTTCTATAGATCATAATGTCAAGAAATACACATGTGGTGGAATTAGAGCTAATATTCAGAAGAACAGTTTACACTGCTGTATTGTTGTTATGAATATATTTTACTTTTGGAATGATTATGGAACCACTGACCAGGAAAAAAATTTAATCAGAAACAATCATGCACAATATTATAAATTTCAAAAGTTTTTTAAAGTTTTTTTTAAGTTAAAATAATTCTTATCATTATCACTGCATTTTATTTTTATATTTTTTATAGTACTGTGGACCACAAAATATATTTTTAATGAGAAATTCTTGGGCGTGTGTCAAAAATTTTCAAATTTGATGTGTTAAAAAATGTGAATATAAAAAAAAAAAAGCATGTGTGCCAAGCATGCACAGTAGATGGTTTTATGTGAAACATCCTTGGGGCAGTTTGTGATAACTAAAGTAACAGATGTATACCTTACCTGCAATTGCAACATATCTAAATATCTCTGGAAAACAGCATCGACTGAGGTACCCGATACTTGCGACCTCCATCTTTATTTTCTTAGGATTTGTTGCTTTCATTCTTGCTCAATACTCTCGAGAACACTCTGCACTTGACTTTGGCATTGTTTGACACGCAAATTTTATTTTCGAAAATTATTGATGTGAAAACATCTACAGTGGCACCTAACTATGTAATGTAACAAAAATGCGAGATGAAAAAAGAAATTGTTGACAAATATTTGTATTGTTGCAGTCATATGACAAATACTTGTATTGTAGCAAACATACTTCCTGTAGTAGTAACCGCAGGAAGTATGATTGTGACGTAATACTATTCAACAAATGGCTACAATGAAATGGGTAATTAGGCTATCAGCTTGGATTTTACTAACCACTTACAAGCCAAGGATGTTTTCACATAAATTAAAACATCTTTCATACATACAAGGTACACACGCGTTTTTTTTTTTTTTTATTGTGTTTTCCTAATACAGTTCAAAGAAATTCAAATGAATGGCATTTGAATTTTTTAAATTGGTTTACTAGAACTAGAGATATTGTAGGGGCCATGAAAAATGCACCACACACTAATCACACTACTAGTGAGTGCTAGGCACAGACTAGTGGTGGAAGCATGGGAAGCACCTTTGGCAGAAGCCGCAGATGATGTAATCACTTCTGTGACATATTTTTAGTGACCAATCAGATTTACTCTGTTGAAATTTTTGTAGATGCCCCAAGGATGTTTCACATTAAAAAGCATTACAATTAATGAATCCCTTTTCAAACACCAACACTCAGCCATCATTGCCTCACTTCATTTTGTCTGGTATTTTTCCAGTCTTAATATATTAGTGAAACCTTTCATCCTGCTGTTTGTTCACTGCAGCAAGGCTTTGTAGAAAGTATTCAGGTAGCTATGCTGAAAATGAACCATTTTGTAGCCCACAACCTAGTTTTTTTTTTTAAACTAGTAAGGATGTTGTTTTGTTGACATCTTTTCATAATATCATAGCATGTAACTAGTAGTGCAGTGGAATAGTAAGGTTAAATTTAATTGTGATAAATAAGTACCTGAAGGGTCTAATCACTTGTTAAAGCATATTTTTTTTGTTTTTAACTAAGATTTTTTACTTCTTAGAAAGGATATAACTAATTTAAAACTGTGATTGTAATGTATAATGTAACGTATACCTTGAACTTGATAGTGTAATACTTATCACTGCATTTAGAAATCTATTAGCTTTGTGTAGTATTGTTAGCTAATCAATTAAATTAATTAATCTTATTAATTTTCATCATTAAACAATTGAATTAATTAATATTATTAATTTCATTGTTAATCAATTAAATGGAAATCATGCCCCAGACTAGAGGAGCAAGGCAATGGACAGTAGCAGGAGTGCTTTGGCTTGGGGAAGAACCGAAGAGGACAATCTCCTATGAATCACAACCTAACAAAATGTGCAACTTGTGAAATGTTTGCCGACTTTCTGGAACAGGACATGATCCAGCCAAGGAGAATGCCTTTGTGTATGCTAGGTGCAGAGAGAAAGTAAAGATATTAGGTGCCAACTCAACATTCTGATGGGCATTTATGAGAGTTTGAAGAGTAGGTTAGATGCCCTTGAAGGATTTAATATGGGGGCCATCAGCACATTCTCCAAGGCAGAATGCACTGGTCCCACAGGATGTGGTTATTGCTAGTGACGACTCTATTGTCAGAAAAAGAGGAAATATGTTGTGCAAGGATAGGTGGAATAGGACCAGGGTATGTCTGCCAGGGGGAAAAGCAGATGACTGTGTAGAACAGATATCTTTTAGGGGCACAAAAGGTGGTATTGTTGTACACGTTGGCACTAATGATATTAAGAGTATGAGATCTGAGGACTAACTTAACCAGTACAGGGCAATGTTTGAATAAAGTTGCAAGTTAGGATTGAATTTGAAAGTGTCTGCAATTCTGCCTAGATAAGATAGGAGGAAAGTACATGTTGAGAGCCTTGTCAATCAATTCAGCCCTGAAGAGGTGGTGCAAGACTCATGGGGTAGAATTTTTCTTGGTGTGGTCTGTGCTTGCTAACACGAGAGACTGTTTTTACAGGAATGGGATACACTTAAATAGAAGTGGTGCAAGAATATTTGTTGATACAACTGAGGAAGTGATAGGCAGGTCAGAAAACTGCTAGCTTGGGAGGATACATAGACTAATAGTTTAACTAGTGCTACATGCAGTGGTGAAAGTGATTCTTGCACTGCTGCCATTGGAAAATGCAGCAGCCTGGAAAGCAAGTTGTCGGGAATTTCAGGCCCTGCTGTGGATCATCATGGAACAAGTAAATACATGGGCCATGTTAGGGTAACTAAGAGTAAGAACATGTGCATATATTCTAATGCTAGAAACATTATAAATAAATTTGATCAATTTGAAGTACTGATTAATTCATCAAGTGCAGACATTGTGGGGATAGTGGAGACAGTGTCACTCAGGCATAAGAATGCTGAATTTGAATATGGGGAGTACAACATATACAGGAAGGACAGACAGGACAGGAGAAGTTACACTCTTAGTTAAGAAGCATGTTAAATCTAAGGCAGTGTGTTCAGTCAACGTGGATGATCAGTACAACGTTAAGTCAATTTGGTGTGATATAAGCACTGGGAAAACAAGATTTAGAGTAGGAGTGAGTTACAGGTCTAATAACTGTGATGAGTATACCAAACAGCTATACAAAGAAAGAGTGAACCAGTAAATATGAATGTCTAATAATGGGGGATTTTAACTTTACAGGTGTTGACTGGAATTTGTATGTTTGTCACTCGCACACTAGGAGTTTTGTAGATTTCTTGGATATCTGTTTTCTACAGCAGCATGTTAGAGAGGTAACAAGAGAAAGCAATACTCTTGATCTGGTTATCAGCAGATCTAGAAAGGCTTCACTTCTAAAAATTGCAGTATCTGGAGGATAAGCACTCCTGAGGGGTTGCTGTAGGATAGTTTTAGGAACGTCAGATCACCTCACAGGTACCCACAATGACACCTGCAAGGTGATTTGACTGAGATGTTTAAGGTCTTGAATGGACTGAGCAAGCTGAATGTTAATGGCATTCTTTCTCTTGCTGGATTATACACATGAGGGACATAAATTTAAGTTCAGGAAGGATGGTTGCAGGATAAATGTGTGGAAGTTGCTTTCAGCCAGCGGGTGGTTGATTGTTGATTTTTGAAACAGGCTTCCATCTGTTGTTGTGGAAGTGGATGGTTTGAATAAATTCTTGGAAGGTGAGTAGATTTTTTTTTTTTTTTTTTTTTGCTGATGCTATATATGCTTGCTTTCTTGCATCATTTGCCACTACTATAATCCTATCAGATAGGGAATAAAACTGTGCTCAAAGGATTAAGTAACTGTGATAAGCTGATCCAAAGGCAATTTGATTAAAACACAGCACAAATATTAAGACCAATGCAAAACATGTTGGGCTCTTTAACCTTTATTCAAAATCAAACATTGTGATATAAGGTAAAGTGTGAATTATCAGGGTTAAACTCCTATTAAAACATTTATTAACAAAGATCAACTAGAAACAGAAAAAAAATTTTACCTAGATTCTTCTAAAGGATGCTGCACAGTTAGAATACTTGGATGCCGCAACCTGGTTAGCTGTGCAACTCCCTTTTTCAGAATGTCCAGGATGATTTCACGATCTCTTTTGGAATATCTTTCCAGCTGTTTTTTTTCTAAAACAAACACTGCTGCTTCCTAGTTAAAAATAATTAAACAAAAGAAATTAACAATTAACTTAATATCTTCAAATAGTTTTATTCCAAAAAATTGGATAGAATCTCATTAAAATTAGCAGTATTTACACGACTTTCAAAGGAAAGGAAGCCCACTGTAAATTGTGATTTGCACTGGAAGCATTGCAATCAAGAGATCAATGCCATTGTTGAAATATTTCACTATGCACAACAAATTAATAGTATATAAAACTCTTTACATAATTATTAATTATGCAAGGTATTACACACAAACACACTATAAATATGTATTATATAATAAAGGGCCTTTAAAAAAAAAGATGCACCTTACTTAAAATAGTTTTTTAATTGATGCAAAATTATTAAAGTAATTACATTACTTTAATTACATAAATAAAGACTACTAAAAATTAAAGCAAAATTACTGTTCTGTATGTAAGCTTAAAGGAATTTCGGCATAGACATAACAGCAAATCCATTATCATGTTGAATTCATAAAAATTATAATTCAATGATTTGCATATGATTTTCATCAGCAACTTAATGGCTCTGGTTGAAAATTGATGTTACATACTTAGATATAGCCTTGTGTTCTATGAAGATCACCCTTCTCCATCAGGGGGGGACAACCTCTTGACTCCTGACTTCTCAGGAGCAATAATGCTGATAATGGATTTCTAACCAACATGTGCGACTTTGCCAACATTGTCTTGCCTATTGTGCATGCATATGGGCAAGTAACCACTCAACACACTTTCTCTCCTCCACTCTTCTGCACACCTTCCTTGGGGCTACCTCTGTACTATACCTTTGTTACCCCACCCCTAACTTCATCTTCCTACTCCAATTCATATTATCCCCCCTCCATCACAGTCAAGACTGTTGTTGTTGTTGTTATTTGGTTTTTAGGAGCATTAGCAACTAAGGCCATATTGCTCCGGGAATATGCAGTAGTCATTCCCTGACCTTTTCGCATCCTCCGTATTTGGTGGTCACGAGCTCGAACCCCGGTCTAATCAAGAAGAGTGTGCTACACACTGCTGCTCCTGCCCATATGGCTACGGAGGCACCATGGTCAAGACTGTGGGCAATCCCATCAAAGGTAATATAGTAGCAGTCTGCCTAATTATGGCAACCCTAAGGCAAGAATCAGGGAGAGACATCCTTGTGATGCCTTTCCCTGGTTGCTAATTGGCTGGTCAGACAACACAACATTATACATGGTACCCAACATATATGTCTGGCTTTACCAATTAGGCTTTTACACAGTGAAATAATGCAGATATGATGAAATTCCTAGGCATCACTTAGTCAAAAGACAACAAAAGAAAATATTACATGCTCAGGCTTCCACAAACAATTTGATACAATTCATATTGGAGATTGCCATACTTGGGAGATTGCCACTGTAAAGTGTGTTTAGGGTCAAACGGCACCAGGGGTTCCCCCCCCATCTCTGCGTTGCTTTCATTGTGGGTAAACCAGTTCGCTGGGAAATGCTGGAGATTTAAAAGTGTATGGATATTGTATATGTGTAGTGTCATGTACCGTTGTTCATCTGGTCGTTTAGCTGCTGGACCCCTACTGAGGTCCAGACTGAGGCCCAACGTTGCCCCACTTTTGCCCCGTGGAGGCAGACCAGGAAGATTGCTACTGTAATGGGATTGTAAAGGATTGAAGGATAGGATGAGTGAGCTCTTATAAATAGTCATTCTTCAGAATGGGCCAGGATTGTAAGCAGAGCCATCCTTGTTTCTGATCTTCTTGAATGATACTGATGAAGGAATAAAGAGCAGGATGTTGGAATTTGAAAAATATAAATCCTGCATGCAAGAAATATGCAAGCAAGTCAGGCTGAGCTTCTTCGGAATGATTTAGAGGCTTCAAGGATGGTCAGAAAATTGAAGTTACATTTAGTATTAGCAGTGGCAAATGATGCAAGAAAGCAAACTTATACAGCATCAGCCAAAAAAAAAAATCCATTTCACCTATCCATCCCCTCCAATAGTTTGTCTAGTTCTTCCTTGAATTAATTCAAACTACCCACCTCCACAACATGTGATAGAAGTCTGTTCTAGCAATCAACCACCTGTTGGCCAAAGGCAAACTTCTGCAACCGCCCTTCATCCTCAATTTGATTTTTTTTTTTTTCCTCATGTGCATAGTCTGAGGCAAGAGGAAGAATCTATTTTTTTTTTTTTTTTTTAATACTACCAAATGTAATGTACTACATTTGGGAAAGAATAACCCAAGAAAAATGTACAGTGTAGTCGAGCTGGAGGTGAAAGAATAACCCAGGAAAAATGTACAGTGGAGTAGAGCAATGAAAAAAAAAAAAAAAAAGGTATGGCAAATCTTATCAATGATTCACCATACTTGTGCATACAAGTCAGTGGTGCAAAAGTATTTGAAATATAGTGTTCATGTTTGTAAGGCATATTTAAGGAACTGAGCTTCTTAAAAGAGTCCAAAGACCCTTTTAAAAAGCTCAGGTTTATACATCACTTAATTTGATTTCATCAACTTCTAGATCTGAATTCCTGTGAATGTTCTATAAGCCAAAGTCACACAAAAATGACTGACAGGTATAGTGTCCTCCGATTTTTTAAAAGTTATTTTCATGACACCATCTATTAAAACCACCACTATTAGCTGGAAATATAAATAAGAGATGGTATCACGTTTTGGAAAAATAAGCCAATTCAAAAAAAGTAAATGAATGCATTATTTGAAATGACCTTCAGAAATATCTCTGTATACACTCCCCAGAACTGACATGAAATATGTAGATCAACTAAGAACAAACCTGCTTTGTTGATTTTTTTGTTCCTTGATATATTTTCCATAACAATCCAGGTCCTGCACTACCAATGTGTCTACTAACTTCATACTCTCGTGTGACTGGATTTCCTGGCAGCACCGTACTCAGGTTATTTCGAATTCTGTTTAGTACATCCATTTCTATAACAAATAAAAATGTTCAAATCAAAATTTTAAGAGAAAAATTGTATAAACAGTTTTTAAATATATAGTGGCAAATTTTTGAGGTCAAAATGGTGACTGCCCAATATATTAACATAAATAGGATAACTGCATGTGTATGCTGATAGCACATTTTGTAAATTGAAAATTTATCAATAAAAAAATTATAAGATTTTAATTTGCCAAAAAGAGATAGAGAACTCTGTACTGAATTTGTACAGATAATAGAGAACTTCGTACTGATTTTGCCAAAAGAGATAACAGAAAACTTTGTACTGAATGGATAAAACAAACTAACTCATCTTTGTGGATTTTCATTATTTTAATAATTAGAACTTAAATAGGAATATTAGTTTTAAAAAAATTTCTTAGAAACATACTCTATATGGTTTGTATCCTAAAGCTCTGTATAAAATTTTTAAAAAAAGTGAAAATAAAAAAAATATTACAATCATAAGATTTTTGATGTGAAAACATCTATGGCAGCACTAGAGCAAAATCGATTGGTAACGAAATTTTCTTGTGACGGAAATAACATAATTGATTGGTAACAAAGAAAGCTGACCATTTAGATTTTAAATGATGCAAATGACATCACTTCCTAAATGGCACTAATTCCTAAATGGTGCTAATTCAGCCACTAACACTGATTCGGTAGGGTTAGTATATTTGATTCAGTAGAGTAAGTTCATGGTGAGATACGTAAATGACGTCACTTCCTAAAGGCCGCTAACTCAGTCACTAACGTTGATTAGGTAGAGTAAGCAGTGGGTAGTAATATTATGCAACAAAAATGCTTCAAAGCCACCAAAGAAGCCTCTCGTGTCGGAAAGTAACAAGTTCAAAAACATGGAGAATTAAAGAAATGCGGACTTTAATAAAATCTGCAGATTTCATTAAAGAATATTCTTACACACAAGACCATTTCATTGCTTAAAATTGAAATGGCTCTGATTCAAAATTGCAACAATAAAACAGTCACTTCAGCAAACAATAACTTCTTGCAGTAGTTTTTGGCCAAGAGAGATTAGAACTCAGGGTAATCCCTAAAAGAGATATATCATCTTGCCTAGAAATCAGAGTGTCACCAAAGATAAACATAGGAGCAGAAGAATCCTTTTTGTGAGATATAAGCCAGGACTGAGTTTTAGAAGGATTGAAATCATCTAAGTGCCTTTGCCCCACTGGAGAATTACCTGGAGATCAGCATTTAAGGAATTGGTAGTAGATATTCGAGAAGTTGAAGCTGATTGAACAGGTCAAGGTTTCTCAAACTGAAAAGTGGAATGCAATGTGTTATGGACAGGATTTCTGGTCAATCAAAGAAGGTCATTAATATACAAGAGGAAAAGAGTGGGGGAAAGAACTGAACCTTGGGAAACACCAGCATTAGTGGAGAAGTTAGAAGATAGAGAGCCATCTACCATCACCCTCAGGGAGTGATCAGAGAGAAAACTGGATAACCAATTACAAAAAACAGTTAGCAAACCATAAGATAGAAGCTTGTTTAGAAGACCTTTATGCCGAACATGATCAAAAGCCTTTGAGATGTTAAGAGCAACTGCTTGTGTTTCACCAGACTTTTCCATGGAATTTGTCCATAAAGGTAACATAAGCCAGAGTATCACCAGTGGATCAACGCTGATGGAATCCATACTGGTGATCATTGATCAGATGGAAGGTTTCTAGATAGTTTTAAGAGTTGGCAGCTAATTGATTTCTCCATTACTTGAGAAAGAGTAGAAGTAATTGCACTGGGATGATAACTGGATGCGAGTGATTTGTCACCCTTTTTAGAAACTGGCTGGATATGAGCAAATTTCCAAGCAGAAGGAAAAACACCATTGGAATAAGAAAGTGAAAAAAGCAGCAAAGAACAGGAGTAAGTTCAGGAGCACAGGTTTTGAGAACAAGCGGAGAAATACCATCAGGACCTGGAGCTTTCTTAGCATCAAGATTCGTCAAAATCCTTCTGACTTCCTTTTGACGGAAGATCACAGGAGGCATTGAATGGAGCATGTTGGGAATGATGGGAGGTGTTTTACCAAGATCATTAATACATGAGTTGGAAGAAAAATGGGATGCTAGCAGGTCAGCTTTATCCTTGGCTGAAGTGACAACAGAACCATCTGGTTTTGACAGAGGTGGGAGCAGGGATGGGCAAAAGTTGCAGCTAATAGCTTTGACAAATGACCAGAATGCTTGCTACCATTAGGGGAAGAAGCAAGTTTTCTACTCTTTGCCTGTTCAAACTCTTGTTTGGACTGATTAATAACTGCTTTACAATAGTTGCAAGCTTTGGTATAGGAGAAAATGAACCTGAAGAATTGGAAACAAGCCAATACAATATGTCACATTCTTCTCTTGAACAGCCTTAGCACATTTATTGGAAAACAAAGGTTTAGATAAAGGACGAGATTTTAAAGTGGAGTGTGGAATAAAGGATTCCATTCCTACAAGAATAATTTCACTGACACAATCCAAGCAAACGACATCAGAAGTTTTGAAACAGTAATCCGACCAGGAAAAAGAAGAAAAGAAATCTCGCAGGTCATCCCATTTTGCATTCTTGTAAGGCCAAACAACATGGGGGTGGGAATAGCCATTAGATAAAGGCTCCATTGGAGAAGATACAATCACCAAGTTGTGATCTCAGGTGCCTAAAACAACAAAAACTTCAACCATGTACTTAGAAGGATTGTTTGTGAGAAAAAGATCGTGTGTTGGCTGTATGGTTAAGATTGTCCAGTATTTCGGTAGGTAAATAAACAATCTGTGCGAGATCATTAGTAATTGCAAAAATCTCAGCATCTCAACCAGCTGGGTCTGTGTGACTACAAAATTGAAGCCAGGTGAAGTTGCCACATTAAAATCACCAAGGAAAATTACCTTACTGTTAGGAAAGGAGAAAGTCAAGTTGCAAAGAGTTCCAAGTGATTAGTGGAGTTGGGAGAACAGTAGAGACAACAGATGAATTTAACAGAATGAGTTAGCATTAGCAAGGGCACATGATGCAAGAAAGCAAGCTTATATAGCATCAACCAAAAAAAAAAAAAAACACACACACACACCCTTCTTATTTCACCCATCCACTTGTTCCAAACGTTTGTCTAGTTCTACCTTGAATCTATTTAAGCTATCAATTTCTACAACGACAGATGGACGTTTGTTCCAGCAATCAACCACCGGCTGGCTAAAGGCAAACTTCCGCAGATCTATCCTACAACCGTCTTTCCTCAATTTGAATTTATGTCCTCTCAGGTGATTATTCTGAACAAGAGGAAGAATCCCATCAGCATTGAGCATGCTCAAACCATTCAAGGCTTTATACACCTCAATCAAATCACCTTGCAGGTGCCTAGTCTCCAGACACTATAATTTGCAAAACTTAAGCCTTTCTTTGTAAGAGCAACCCTTTGTTCTCTTCACTAATCTTGTTGCCCTTCTCTGTACTCATTCCAACAGCTCTACATCTTTCTTAAAATGAGGCCTCCAGACCTGTACACAGTATTCAAGGTGTGGCCTGACCATTGCCTTATACAAGGGGATAATCACCTTGTATAGAAAAATTCTGCTAGAAAAATCTAGCAGAATTTTTCTATCACCTTGTATATGATAATCCTGCTAAAAAAATTCCTGTATATCACTGACAAGACACCATGTTTTTTTTTTTTTTTTTAAGTTAGTTGTTGGCGCATCAGCTTCTGTGGCCATAATGCACCTCCCAAGGTTTTTGTAGTACTTTGATCCAAGCCCGAGGCGGGATTCGAACCCGCGACCTTTGGGTTGCCAGGCAGGTACTTTACCCACCTGGCCAGCCCAGTCGGCAAGACACCATGAGCTGCTCTTGCAGACTGTCTGCACTGCTAAGAAAACTTCATATCTGTCTGCACAATTACTTCCAGGTCCTTTTCGCTCTCTACCACTGTCAGTGTAGTACCACAGTTGATACATTACTCTGGGGTTACTGCTTCCCATATGCAGTACTTTACATTTGTCAATGTTAAACTTCAGTTGCCACCTCTCAGCCCATCTGCTCAACTTTTCTAGATCCTGTTGTAGCAGCGTACTGTTATTAGTGTCATTAACAACCCTGCCGACCTTTGTATCATCTGTAAACTTGGACATTAAGCCTGATATACCATCATCAATATCATTAATAAATACAAAGAAAATGAAATGGACCCAACACTGAACCATGGGGGAATCCACTAATAGTATTAGTCCACAAAGAGCAGTGTTCATTGATTACCACTCTCTGTCTTCTCCCACTCAGTAGAGAGATTTTAAGCCAAAGAAGACAGAAAAGAGGAGATTCCAGATTACCAAGGGAATATCAGAACAGACATATGCATAAGTACCACCTTTGAGGTGAAAGGAATCATACAGCAAATAATTTGGGCAACTGAGCTGAGCAGTAGTTGAATCAACCTATAACAGAGATTCTGTCAGAAAAAGTACAAGGGATTTGGCAGACTGTTAGTGGAAATGGACATCATTGCAATTAGAACTGAGACCACATATATTTGTGAAATGAACTAGGAAGTGTTTGGGAGGTTTAGATCTTTTCACAGATAAGCTTTGTTAGTCTGACAATTCATGGTGTATTCAATAGGAAGAAAAAGTGGGGGGACATGCTGTATGAAGTCATGAAATTTTTAGATATGGCGTACACATGGTAAGAATATACACAAATCCTTTACATAATGTGGCCTCGACAATGCCCCAGCATACACACCACTCGGATTCCCTCCAGTCACTATCTGGCAAATTAGAGGTAGCAAAATTATACACTAGCTGATCCAGAAGCCTCCTAGAGAGTTACCAATAGGTTCAGTCCGGTGTACTGACTAGCGGCCAGCCTGCAAACACCATTTTAGAGCTGTACCCTCGAAATGTAAGGAAGTTTGGATCTCGCCATGATGTGTATCATAACCTTAAAAGACATCAATCATATTGCATTATGGAAGAGATGGGGAAGGGTTGACTGGAACTTAGCTCTGGAGACTAAACATGGTTTCCACCACTTCAAGCCTGCAATAAGCAAAATTAGAGAGGAGCTTCACTAATAGCACAATGAAGCAATATTCCCCATACATAAAATTATAGGTATTCATACTGCCACTTAGCTGGAAATGAGCCTCAGCTGCCTATAAGATGTTCCAAGGCCACACGTCATCTACCTTCATCCTAGCCAGAAACCACAGAGCAAAATTATGAACATTTAATTATGTCAGAATTAGAGTGAATGGAGTGTAGGTGGCACAATCACTGGTCTGACACTAGTGGATGAAATTCCATTTCCTGTGGTAATAGTGGATATGACAACAGCTGTTACAATTTGGCAATATCCTCTGTTAAAAGTTTTAAACAAAACAGCTGTTTCTTCAAAGTTATCACACAAGCAATTTTTGGAAAGGCCCCTTCCCTTAAGTTTTGAAACAACAGTACTCCCAAAGCAAAGCCAAGGTATTTCTGTTGTTTTGGTAAATGAGCTTTACAAAAAAAGGGCATGATCTTTCATCTGCCATACCATTTTGACTTTTACTTGCACTGTTGTTGCATGTAAGGTGTGTGTGTGTAGCCATGTCATGAGATTTATTTTACATATTATGCATGAAGTTCCAAGTGCACCCTGGTGTTGCTTTCTGAAACCTTTTTTTGGACAATTCATTTCCACATGGTCTAAATATTATCTATTCCAAATTTCATCTCTTGGAAGTTCATAGTTTGCCAGTTACAAGCAACCAAAGTGACATTTTAATTATAATCTGTGCACACTTCGTGGCTAGTTTATTAGGTATACTGGCTAAGTAGTACCTCCTCTGGCCCTCAAGAAGTCTTATGGAATCTATGCCTTAGTAATGAGGCATGGATTTGTGAGGCACTGAAAGCATTACATGATACTACTGGCCCATGCACACAATCACATACTGCAGTTGGTTCACACTGGACAGCAACAATAATCCCACCACTGTAACTCATTCCACTTAATCCCATAGATAGTCAAAATCAGGTTGAGATCTAATGACTGAGAAGGCTCATGAAGTATGGTAAAGGCAACCTATGCTCTTTCAACCAATCTGAAATGATTCATACCATGTGATATGGTACATTAACCTGCTGGAAGTAACTGTTACCAGATGGATAAACTGTGAACATGAGGTTATGCACTTGGTTGGCAACAATGTTCAAGTAGGCTGTACTATTCAGACACTGATCCAGATCTAACGTAAAAAAACTTCCCATGCCATCACATACATACCATACCATAAACCTTCAGTGTTGACACCTAGAACAATGAATCCATTTTATCATTATGCTATCGCCATACCTTAGTCCTGCCATCGGCATGGAATAACTAGAACCTGGATTTGCTGGACAAAGCAACCTTTTTCTACTCCTCAAATGTCTAATATTAGTGTTCCTGTGCCCAGTGTAGCTGTACTTTTTAGGTGAAAACAGTGGAACCAGTGTTGTTATCTGCTACGATACCTGCACCAATGACAGGCTAAGTATTGTGCATTCTAATATATCCTTTAGCATGCCATTTAAATCACTTGACAGATTGTGAACAATCAGGCTACAGGATCTGCACCCTCCATTAGCCTCTCACATCAATAATCTTGATCTTCACTGCTACAAAAGTCTGGAATTCTCATTTTAAGGATATGAATCCATTGCAATGGGGACAGAGAAAAACAAGATTAGTCAAGGACACAAAAGGATACTCTCACCATGAAAGACTTCAGTCCTGCAAATCACATCACTTTGAAACTAGGCACCTGTGAAGACCTGACTGAAGCATTTAAGGCTTTAAATGGATTGAGTAAACTAAATACTGATTACATCCTTACTCTTTCTCTTATATCTTGAAAAAAAGGATGGCTGCAGGATAGATATAGACTTTTTAAAGACTTAAATACTTCAGTCGGGTCTTCTCACATAAACCCCATAAAACTCTGGATGAAAGCAAATTTTTACAAGTAAAAATTTGCTTTCATCCAGAGTAACTGATTGCCAGAACAAACTGTCTTTTGGTGTTACAGAAGTGGATTGTCTGAATAAATTAAGGAAAGGGTTTTTTTTGGTTGAATGCTATATGTGATTGCTTCCTTACATCATTTGTTCACTAATAATATTGTGCTGAAAATCACTTAGATAATGCTGTTAGTCCATTTATCTCACTGAATTTTATATGCATGCACACACAAACACAACATCCCTCATTATTTGACCACCAACTTTGTTCAGCCTGGTACAGTTCTTTGGATAATAAGGGGTATCTAATAAACTGGCCACTCAGTGCATATAACATATATTATTTTAAGGTATAAGTTATATGCACAAAAACTTTCAACATAAATACAACAGTTCTTTGAGGTACATGGCATAGAGACATGGAATAGCACGGCAACAAAAAAAAATCCCTTCTAATAATTCCTTAATCCCTCTTTAAATGTATTCAAGACAACAATCGGTCACTCTTGGGATGAAGGAAAATTTTCAATCTATTTTGAAATGGGTTTTTTTTTTCCAATTTAAATGTAAATCTGTGTGTGTATGTTACTTGAGAAAGAGTAAAGATACCATCATATTTAGTTAGTTACTCAACCCTTTTAAAGCTTTAAACACTTCAATTAAGTCTCCAAATAGATGCCTAGTTTCCAGACAGGGCATATAGACCCAATCTTGCAATGTGTGCAAGTGTCTGCATATATTACCCTATGACCACAGCTAGTCCTTATAGCAATAATCACTCTTTTTTTTTTTTTTTTTATTTACAGAACTTCTTTTGTAATGTTTTTAGAACAACCTCAATACAATCCCCCATGCTCAAAATAGTAAAATTATGAAGTCCAATTTGATAAGCGGTTCCATTGCAAAATGAGTTAGTGTAAGGTTAACAACATCCCCCCCCCCCACAACTTCTTAGTGATTTTTATATAATTTAGCTCACTCTGTTTAGCTCATTCAGTATATCATTAATGTTGGATGAATGTCACTATAAATGTAAAATTGAAATGAACTTCTGACTTCTTTTTAGTATTTTTCGTAATAAATTGCAAAAACAGTATTATAATGGCCAAAAAATGCAAGGAATTAGCTCATTCTGCATCAGCAATAAAAGAAATTAATTAAAAATTTTAAAAAATTCTCTGATCACTTATATTATTCCCAATTTCCAATATCACCAAGCGTTTGCCCCGTTTCCATCTTGAATATTGCCAAATTCTTGTCTCAACCATCTGTAATTAATTCACTATAAGTAGTTGTCTCAACCAAAAGTAGTTAATTCACTGTAATTATCTAACACACACATTCCAAATATAAAAACTTAACTGATATTAATTTCAGGGCCTATGTCATCTGTAAGTTCCTGTTAATGCTTGACTAACACTTATCTGTTATTTGCATTCTGCATAGATCATAATATTGCTTCAGTATTAGTATTTGCAAAATGATACAAGGCAGCAAACTTATATAATATTAACCAAAATAAAATTATAATAAAAAACTATACCCACCTCATTTATCCATTCCCTCTTTAAATTTATACAGATTATCCACATCAGCAATTCTAGATGGAAGTTTATTCCAGTAACAAATTACTCTCTCTGACTGAAGGTAATTTCTGCACATCTATTCTGCAACCATCCTTTTTCAATTTAAACCGATGTTTTCTTGTGTTATCTGAGAAAGAGTAAAAATTCCATCAACATTTAGTTTACACAATCCTTTTAAAATCTTAAACACTCCAAATAGGGTTTCATGTGACAGTATAATGATTTCACCATTTGTTACTCATTTGGAGAGTCAACTTTCCACTAGAGAAAATTTTAAAAGGCCTAGGCCCCTTCAATTAGGGCTGTAGTTAGCCATTTCTGGTGCATGGGCAGAATTTTTCCCTTTTTAGTAATTTGTTTTTTTTTTAGCATACACAACATGCAAATTTGGCTACAAACAAGCACTTGTATATAGACATACACACCACATAATGATTTAGATTCTAAATGTGCTATGTAAAAAAAAAAAAACTTTATTGAGCCACCACAAAAATCCCTGGTTTCCAGATTTTGCAATCCACAGAATTCCAACTGTTCTTGGTAATAATAGCCTTTTGTGCTCTAACTAAACTCAGTGCTCATCTCTGCATCCTTTCCAAAAGATCTACATTTTTCCAAAAATGAGGTTTTTAAACTTGTATGCACTATTCAAAATGTAGCCTAACCATTACTTTACATAATAGGATAATTGCATCTGCTAACAAAGTTCCCATATCTCATTGAGCTATTCTAGTAGCCTGTCTGCACTGCTCAGAACATAATGACATACTGTACAATTATGCCCAGGTCTTTTTCATGATCAATTACCTTGAGTTTGGTGCTATGTAAATGATATGTTGTTCTGGGACTACTTCTACCAACAGCAAAAATATCAATTTTAAACCTCAAATTCCATTTTTTAGCTCAACTTGGCAGACGAGCTGAAAAATGGAATTTGAGGTTTAAAATTGATTAATGTCATTAACCGCCCTGCAAACTTGAAATAGCTACAATGTCATTAATAAATATTAAAAACAAGGAGCATCAAAGCTGAACCCATGGTACCCCACTCATAAAATTAGTGCATGGAGAGCAGTGGCCATTTATGTCTCTTAACAGTTAACTATAACTTTTTTCCAAAGTAGAAGAGTCCCCCAGTGTCACATTACTCCAATTTAGAAAACAATCTTTTAAAACTCTGCAAGTAGCTTATTGTAGCCTATTAACTAAAACTTGAATTCTAACATAAACAAATGTATATCACTGAGTAAAGAATAGTTGATAAAGAACTGGGTAGAAGGAATAACTCTAACATCATCTACTTAGATTTCAGCAAAGCTTTTGATACAGTCTCACATGAACAACTGTTATATTCTCACATGAACAATTGTTATATTGGGGCAAGTTACTATTGTGGAAATAATGATAGTTAACTGTAAAGCGATATCAGTTATAAAAAGGTCACTTCTCCTCTTCATGGAAAATGTTATAAGTGGGGTACCATAGGGTTTGGTTTAGGCCCCCCTTTCTGTTTTTAATATTTATTAATGACATTGGTGTAGGTATTTCAAGTTTACTGTCTAAATTTACTGATGATACAATGGGCAGATTAGTTAACAACATTAATCAGGGTAGGTAACTTCACGATCTAAATAAAATAGGAAGATGAGCTGAAAAATAGCAATTGAGGTTTAATACTGGTAAATGTAAAGTCCTGCATATGGATAGCAGTAATTCTAGACTAATGGCAGCTGGGTAACACAAAGCTCAAGAATGCAGATAATGAAAAGAAATTCGGAGTAACTATACAATCTGATATGAAATTTTCTGAACAGTGTAAACAGGATGTAAAGAAAATACATAGGGTTTTGTCAATGATATATAGTAATCTTTTTTCCAGCAGATATAAAGAGGTAATTATCCCAATGTATAAAATAACAGTTAGGCCTTACTGTGAATATTGCATAGACTTGATTCCCCCCCACCACCACTCCATTCTAGAAAACACGTTGACCTGTTGGAAAGAATACAGAAAAGTGTGATGAGATTGGTTAGGGGCACAAAGAGGGATATTCTTATCAAGGCAGACTTGGGTTTTGTAAGCTACAGTGTTTGGAAACCAAGTATCTTCAGGGTAATTTGAATGAGCTGTTTTAAGGCCTGGAAGATTTGAGTAAACTAAATGTCAAGGGATTTTTGTGCTTAGTCATGACATGCACAAGGGGACATGAATTCATATTGAGAGGAGATAACTTTAAACTGGTGTTCTAGCGAGGGACTGGATAGATACTTGAAAAAAATAAGTAAGTGAAAAGAGAGAAGGTACTTGATTTTTTTTTTTTTTTTTTTTTTAATTTAGGCTGAATTCATTTATTTCATTTAGTTTTGGTTGATGCTATATAAGCCTACTTCTTGCAGGCTTGTATAGCCTTCTCTTATTAATACTAAAGCTCTCAGTGATCAGTTACCAAACTACCACCATTGTATTTTATAGCAACTGACCTATGAGAGATTTACAGGATGATGTTTATGTTAAGTTTACAGTGAGCATATACATTCTGAACTTTACAATAACTGAAGTGTTCTCTATAACAGGAGAGGGAGAGAAAGAGCTTACATGAATTCACTGATAAATTCACAGAATTTGTCTATACATTGTTGGAGCAGCAAATAAAAGTTTTTTTCTTAAAAAAAAAAAGATACCACTACTTCCACAAAGCTCCTGATCGCTTACACTGTGAAACAGCAACCATAATAATGGCTATTTTGAGGATGACAATACACAAATAAACAATGTTATTCTGTTCAAAGAAGCACTGCTTACTGAGTGGGAATCCAGTAAGTATAAATTTAAAGGGATTACCTATAATAATGATTTTTTAAACTAGAAAGTTTCAAAAAATCATTATTATAGGTAATCCCTTTAAATTTATAGCTATGTTATATTCATAATCTTCAAGATGCAATATGTGTAACAAAGCATTCACTCAACTACTGACATGCAAATATTCTGCAACCTAATCAAGCTAGAACCTTCCATTTATACAGTACTCGTCTATCATGATTTTTTTCTTATATCAGCACACATTACACTGTGCACAGTACTACATTCAATACATCACAATATAATAAATACAATACAGTACACTTAGAGGCAAACACTTTTTCTTTCTGATATATTTACATCAAATAAATCTAAGGTAACTTATCCTTATTAATAAGTTATTTTTTATACATTAACAACATTACATAAAAATTACAAAATTAACTTCTCCAAAATACAAACAATAAAAAAACAAGGGGAATGCAAATACAAACAGGGGGTTATAACTTAACCAATAAACAAAAGCTATTCATTTACATTCACTAAATATAAATAAATTATTCTGAATAAAAATTTCAACTGTGAAACAATAATTTGTTCTAATTTTAGTCTAAATTTAGCAAGACATTTATGATATTAAAAAAATATATCTCTCACCATAGTTGTGTAATATGGCAAGAGATTATTATATACCATTACTATTAACAATGATCCTTAATAATCCCAAGTTATAGAGTATGCTACTGCAACAGGATCTAGAAAATTTGTGCAGATGGGCTTAGAAGTGGCACCTGAAGTTTAACATTGACAAATGCAAAGTACTGCATATGGGTAGCAGTAACCCAAGAGAAGCATACCAACTGTGTGAACTATACTCAGGGTGGTAGAGAATGAAAAAGACCTGGGGTAATTGTGCAGTCAAATATGAAGTTTTCTGAACAGTGCAGACAGGCTCCCAGAGCAGATCATGGGGTCTTGTCAATGATATACAGGAATTTTGCTAGTAGGGAAAATGAGGTGATTATCCCTTTGTATAAGGAAATGGTCAGGCCACACCTTGAGTACTGCATAGGTATGGAGGCCTCATTTTAGGAAGGATGTAGAGTTGCTAGAATGAGTACAGGGAAGGGCAACAAGATTGGTGAAGGCAACAAAGGGGGTCCTCTTACCAAGAAAGGCTAGGTTCTGCAAACTGCAGCAGCTGGAGACTGGACACCAGTGGTGATCTGATTAGGGTGTATAAGATCTTGAATGGTTGGAGCAGGCTCAATGCTGATGGGATTCTTCTTCTTGCTCAGATTAAGAAGCTGAGGGAACATAAATACAAGTTGAGGAAAGCCAAGTGTAGAATAGATTTACAGATATTTGCCTTTAGCCAGTGGGTAGTTGATTGCTGTAACAAACTTCCATCTGTCACTGTAGAAGCTGACAGCTTAAATAAATTCAAGGCAGAAATAAACAAACATTTGGAGTAAATGGATGGGGGAATTTTTTTTTTTTTTTTGGCTGATGCTATATAAGCTTGCTTTCTTGCATCATATGCCTCTACTAATGCTAAAGCTGATTATATTGGATCAACAAGAGAACCTGGTTGATCCAATGGGTAATCAATGGGTGCTGCTCTTCGTGGACTAATGTTATTAGTGGAGTCCCACAGGGTTCCACTGTTGTTTTGTATATTTATCAATGATATTGATGAACGTATATCAGGCTTAGTGTCGAAGTTTGCAGATGATACAAAGGTTGGCAGGGTTGTTAATGACAGTAATGGCAGTGAGCTACTGCAACAGGATCTAAAAAATTTGGGCAGATGGGCTGAGAAGTGGCAACTGAAGTTTAACCTTGACAAATGCAAAGTACTGCATTTGGGTAGAAGTAATCCCAGAGAAATATACCAACTGCGTAGTACTACACATAAGGTGGTAGAAAATGAAAAAGAGTTGGGAGTAATTGTGCAGTCAGATATGAAGTTTTCTGAGCAATGCAGACAGGCTGCCAGGGCAGGTCATGGGGTTTTGTCAATGATATATAGGAATTTTGCTAGCAGGGTAAAGGAGGTGATTGTCCCTCTGTATAAGGCAATGGTCAGGCCACGCCTTGAGTACTGCGTACAGGTCTAGAGGCCTCATTTTAAGAAGGATGTAAATTTGTTCGAGCATGTACAGAGAAGAGCAACAAGATTGATGAGGGGAATGAAGGGATCCTCTTACCAAGAGAGGCTTAAGTTCTGCAAATGGCAATGGCTACAGACTAGGCACCTGCACGGTGATCTGACTGAGGTGTATAATGCCTTGAATGGGTTGAGCACGCTGAATTCTGATGGGATTCTTCCACTTGTTCAGATTACAAAGCTAAGGGGGCATAAATTCAAATTAAGGAAAGACAGATGTAAAATAGATGTGCAGAAATTTGGGCGGATGGGCTGAGAAGTGGCCAGTGGGTGGTTAATTGCTGGAACAAACTTCCATCTGTCGTTGTGGAAGCTGATAGGTTAAATAAATTTAAGGAGGAACTGGACAAATATTTAGATGGAATGGTTGTATGATTTTTTTTTTTTTTTTTGGCTTCTTTTCATAAACTCATACACTGCTTTCTTGTATCACATGCCACTACTACCTCAAAGCAGACAACTGGAGCCTTTACCATGCAGAAACATAATAAAATTAAGTTGAAACTAACAGAAAAAAAAGCAAAATTTACAATTTTACACTGTACTTTTTTTAATTCTTTTTTATGATGATCCTGTCAATATTTACAATGTAACCACTCCAGTGGTGCAACCTTCATTTGCATTAAACTTATATCCAAACTACAATAGGTAAATACACCTAAATATCAATAAATATACATGGTGGGAAGATAACTAGCTACTGCAAAGTGGTGGGAGGATAACAGACAAGTAACATTTATTCATAAATGATATTGATGATGGTATATCAAGCTTAATGTCGAAGTTTGCAGACGATACAAAGGTAGGCAGGGTTGTCAAGGACACTACTGACACTATGCTGCTGCAACAGGATCTGGAAAGGTTGAGCAGATGGGCTGAGAGGTGGCAAATGAAGTTTAACATTGACAAATGTAAAGTACTACACATGGGAAACAGCAACCCCAGAGCAATGTATCAACTCTGTGGTACTACACTGACAGTGGTAGAGAATGAAAGGGACCTGGGGGTGGTTGTGCAGGCAGATATGAAGTTCTCTGAGCAGTGCAGACAGGCTGCAAGAGTAGCTCATGGTGTATTGTCAATGATAAATAGGAATTTTTCTAGCAGGGATAAGGAGGTGATTATTCCCTTGTATAAGGCAATGGTCAGGCCACACCTAGAGTACTGTATACAGGCCTGGAGGCCTCATTTCAAGAAGGATGTAGAGCTGCTGGAACGAGTACAGAGAAGGGCAACAAGATTAGTGAATGGAACAAAGGGGTGCTCTTACGAAGAAAGGCTTAAGTTTTGAAATTACAGTGTCTGGAGACTAGGCACCAGCGAGGTGATCTGATAGAGGTGTATAAAGCATTGAATGGTTTGAGCATGCTCAATGCTGATGGGATTCTTCCTCTCGCTCAGAATAATCACCTGAGAGGGCATAAATTCAAATTGAGGAAAGACAGATATAGGATAGACGTGCGGAAATTTGCCTTTAGCCAGCGAGTGGTTGGTTGGTGGAACAGACTTCCATCCCTTGTCGTGGAAGTTGATAGCCTAAATAAGTTTAAGGCTCAGCTGGACAGCTATTTTGAATGAACAGAGGGGTGAAGTGGAAGTGGTTTTTTTTTTTTTTTTGGCTGATGCTGCATAAGCTTGCTTTCTTGCATTAAATGCCTCTACTAATGCTAATGCTAAGTACTTTTTTTTTAGGACCATTTACCTACATCAAGATCGAGGTTATCAATTTCCTTATTTCATAGTCTGGTGAGCACTGATCAAATTTCAGCAATCTGTCCAGGCTTGAAGTTAATTTAAGTGAATTTCAGAAATGGGCTGGTGGAACTTTAACTGCAAACAGAATCCCTAATGTTGACATGGTCTAATTACTAGTCAACTGATTCACCATAGTTTATTATTCTGTATTAATGTTTCTTCTTTTTAATTGCTAAACACCTACACCATTCTACTCCTTCCTCTTGCACAGATCTTATCTATTATCATCTTTCTCCTTAATCATGCTAAACAAGTAGGGCTTCAGTTCCTACTTAGTCGTATAATTAATCATAATTTCATTTTCTTCAAGTTCAAATCGGATTACTGACATCATTCATGATTGCAACACAAAGCGAAAAAAAAAACAAAAAAACAGTTTAATCCATCTTATTATTTTTATTATTGATTCATTCAATTAAGAAATGATCCTGCATTTTAAAAAAAACAATGCAGGATCATCTCTCAAACCATAAAGAGATGTATTAATATAACATAAAAATCGTGCACTAAGATTCCTTTAAGTTGTTTGGGCAAATGCATTTTTCGAACTACAGAACCACGTATTAATCAACCTATTTACTCAGAAACGTCATATGAATGAAGTTAAAAAGGTCGTAGTTTATGTAAATTTTGCTTTATATCACACATATAAAATTAAAAAGAAAAAAAAAGGCATTGTACTAAGTCATACTCTACAACAAAAACATACCCAAAGATACATCATCTGCAAAAATCACAAATAACAACCAACAAACCACTTCATTACTTCATCGGCTACCTTTTAACTGACTACAGTGCCACACGCTGAAAGAAGGGCGATGCAATTATGGACATTAATTTATTATTGTTTGGTTTAGGTTGTTTTCAAATTTGCACCAAGGTAACTAAGGTTATCAGGCGAAAGTTTACCATGACAATAAATTGCCAGTATTTCATGGTCTGTTCTACTGACAATCCCTCCCCCCGTATTTCAGAGAAAAAACCCAGACTTTTAATATTAATATTAGTAGTAGCAAATGATGCAAGAGAGCAAGCTTAAAAAGCATCAGCAAAAAAAAAAAAAAAAAAAAAACCTTCCCACATCACTTTGTTTGGCTCTTCCTTGAATTTATTCAAACTACCCACTTCCACAACAATAGATGCAATAGATGTTCCAAACAATCGACCACCCACTGGCTGAAGGAAAAGTTCTGCACAACTATTCTGCAACGATCCTTCCTCGATTTCAATTTATGTTCTCTCATATGTGTAGCCTGCACAAGAGAAAGAATGGAATCAGCATTGAGCTTACTCAATTCAAGGCGTTAAACGCCTTAATCAGATCACCTCGCAGGTATGCAGTGGCGCGTTATACTTTCATGGGGTCCAAAGCAAAATGGAATTTGGGGTTCCCATCTTTAGATGGAGACCCCAAGTTCCATTTCAATTCCAAATTCCAAGCCATCTTTATTTTTTAAATTAATTCAACTATTTAAGGAAGAACTAAATATAAAACCATCAAAATCGGTAAAACATTTTTTTAAAAGAAACGTAATTTTAAAATTAAGCTTCAAGTACCTTTGAAATTTTGAAATTAAGCTTCATTGACCTGGGCAGGTAGAAAGTTCAGTTTCCAATAAAAATCAGTTAAAAATATTAATAAAAAACAGCAATTAGTTTTGAGTTTTTGAGACAGTGACAATGATTGGTGCCCTAGGTAAATGCCTTTTTTTTGCCTATAGGATAACGCGCCACTGTGTGTAGTTCTTGATAAAACCAACCTTCGGATCGGCGTAGCTGTTCCGAAGAAAACTCTTTCTTCTGTTGTTCAATGAGATTGCCAAGCCCATTCCTCTTTCTTTCTGGGCCATGGCTAGTATCTCCATGGCCGACTGGTTTTACCTAATACGTTCTGTGGGTCTTGCATTTGTCTAGTCCGAATTCCATCCTGATGTCAGTACCGAACAATTCGGTGATCCAGAATGGCTGTTGAAGATGCTTCTCGGTTGCTATGTAGAGCTTGATGAATGTCATCCATATACATCAGAAGGGATGCTTTATTTTTTCTGTGCATAATGGAAAGATAATTTACGTTGCAAGGGACAATACAAAAAAATAATAATAATAATAATAAATAAATAAATAAATAATTACAGTTTGCAGGATGTAATGCCTCCTGATGTACTGGATGCATTCATGTACATCAGGAGGAGTGCATCAAATGCCACTGCTAATGCTAATGCTAATCACTGATCAATTGCTCTTTGTATCCTTTGATCGTCTGTTTACATCCTGCTGCTTAAACATTATGATCGAGCAGCATTCTGCTGCTTGATCATGATGTTTTGGCACTCCAAGCAGTCAGAAATCTTCTTCGTTATGCAGCTGATCTTGTACATTGTTAGAAAATAGATAACCGGCTGTATTTTTCCAAGTTTCTTGTATCTTGGTCCTGATCCCAGAACTTCTTACGGATGGAATTGTCTCTGGGTTACTTATTATCCAGGTGAGCTCCTTTGCTAATTGCCTGTGTCTGCAGGTGAAATTCTTGTAGATGTTTTCTTTTCCCCCTATTCGCCCGTTGTGGGATTTCTTGATCTCCCGTTGTCCTTCCTCATGAACTCCTGATGCTGTCATCTCTTATATGTAGTTGGCTTTCTTCTGTTCAAGTTCTATCCAGAGGTTCGGGGCTTTATGTCTAACTTCACTGCTTCTGAGAGTGCTTCAGAACTACTCTGTTGTGTTTGGCACTGGTGGTCCGTTAATGGTGCTACTTTCTCCTCTTGTCTGATACTTCTATAGAATTTTACATGGTTTTCCCGAAGATCCGGTTGTTTATTTTCCTCTCGATCATCTCTTTGTAGCCGTGAAGTATCTTGCTGAGTGAGAGAAAGTTCTGAGAATGTCTAAGTATTCTCCTATTTTCTGATTTTTTGTGTCGTGTTTGCTGTGATTATTGTCTTTCTTGAAGATTCTCTTCACTTTTGCAATCATTTTCTTACTCCTATAACCCCATTAGTACTGTAAGAATTGGTCTAAATTGACTCTAAGGTCTTTTTTCTTCTTTTGAAGCCTTCTTTCCTATGTTGCCTATTCCTTGCTTTTTCGTTTCTTCTGCTGCTGGTCTCTTGTTTTTCTTCCATTGATCCTGGTGGCTACTACTTCAGCACAGTACACGGCTGTGTTGATGGCTTTCAACGTTGCTTGGTTGTTGTTTAGATTAATTTCGTATTGTTTGCTAACTGAAGTGGTCAGTGACTTGATAAAGGAATCAATTGAGTCTCTATTTCGGTATGAAGTGGCTTTGGTTCATTCCTTCGAATTCTGTTTGGGCCTTCTTCCACTCTAGATATCATGAACTCGACTGTTTGCACTTCGGCTGCGCTCTGAGTGTGTTGCTTCTTGCTCTTTCTCCTCTGGTTCTTTGTTGACTATATTCTTTGTAGTTGGTCGTGCATATTTTGCGTGATTTTTTCCAAGATTGCAGCAGATATCAGGTTCGTTTTATGACGATGGCACGTTTCTGGTCGACTATTCCCTGTTCGGTGACCAGTCTGCGTGGTAGCACAGTGGTATCGTCACCGTCCTCCCCACACTGGGTGGAAAAGGCCCGGGTTCGAATCCCGTCCATGACGCGAGGAACTTTTTTGTTTGGTTTTTAGTAGCATTAGCAACTAAGGCCATATTGCTCCAGGATATATGGTGGTCATTCCCTGACCTTTCCGCATCCTCCGTATTTGGTGGTGACGGGCTCGAACCCCGGTCTAATCAAGAAGCGTGTGCTATGCACTGCAGCTTCTTCCCACCTGGCTACGGAGGCGCCGTGAGGAACTTCAATGGGCTTTTTTTCGCTCCGTGTCGGAGTTAGTCGGTCTCAGGCGTAGATAGCAAGGTTTTCCCCCAAAAACCTGGGTTTTTTCGTCCAGCAAAACAGACAAATCGACCATAGAACACACGCAATTAACAGACACAAGACACACAGCACGGCAGATGAATTTAATTATTCGGGTGGCCTAAAAATAATAGTTAGTGTTCGGTGACCATTACAGTCAGGAATCGTTCCAACCACATTGTCATATTGGTCTCGTCTCGTCCTGTACATTGTCATATTGGTCTATAGCTTGGCTATTTCATAGTATATTTGCGTGATGAACATTTCGCGATTCGTCGCAGTGAACGTGTTCTTGAATTCTTGACTGCTTTCTTCAATTCTTCGATGATGCTGCATTTCATGTTATTATTATTATTATTAGCCATATGGTACAAGGAAGCCTAAGGCTTATGCTGCACCAGCCAAAAAAAAAAAAAAATTCTGAATTACCCTGAGAGAGAGAGAGAGAGAGAGAGAGAGAATGGAATCACCAAGAAAAAGAAGAATGATGATATCCAGCTCAGGACCCTGGGTGTGCCAAGCCCATACTCGCCAGATGTGAGCCCCTGGGGTTAAGCGTTTGTTCCTGTCCTGGATGATCACTATCGCCGTTGCGCTCGAAGCACTTCCAGTTGGCATGGCTACATGGTTTTATCTTTTCCTTGTGGTAGCCATATCAGAGACAGTGCTACTTTCTCCACTCTTTTCTCCAAGAGACCGGAACTGACTCCTCTATCTAAGGACCAAAAGCATGTGACTTTATTCTGCACCACACTCACCGCAGTATGTTTATTACATCTGTCTATGAAGGAGAACGTGTTCAGCTTTGGCTTGCATCCAGTGATGGACCTTAGGTCTTCGGATCGACACCAGATGGCGCGACTATCTATCTCAGCTATCACGTTGATCCTGGGTAGCTAGGTCTGATGAAGCGACTTTTGCGATTTTTCTCTTTATTTTTACGATTTTTATTTTTTGTGTTCTATTATTTTCTCACCAGTCTTATAAAATGATGAACACTGGTTTTTTTTCAGAAATTTTTTCAGGCTTATGGTCCAACCAATTTTTTTGTGAAAACATCTTTGGCGGCACTTAATAAAGTTTGGACTGAAGTAAAACACGAAAATGCGACGCCGAAAGGTCCCAAATTACGTGGCTTAGAAAATGACGTTAATGAAGTCACTAACATTGATTCTTGATGTGAAAACATCTTCGGCAGTACCTATTAAATTTCGATCAGACACTCAGTGTTTGACCCGTTGGCGAAAATGTGAAGCGGAAATGACGCAAATATTACGTCACTTCTTAAATGGATCAAATCAACGTTAGTGACCTATCTTGTCACTAACGTTGATTCGATAGAGTAAGTAGCGGTCGTGAGCATAAAATATTACATCGTTCATAACTTCTGTCCGATTTTATAACGGTTCTGATTTTCGTCAAATATGTTTTCACAAAAACACCTTTCGTGCATACTGGTACTCACGCACTTTTTTCATGGATGGTGATTCATACTTGTATAAGTTCTAATGCAAAATAACCCCAGGGGCTCACATCTGGTGGGTATGGGCTTGGCACACCCAGGGTCCTGAGCTGGATATCATCATTCTTCTCTTTCTTGGTGATTCCCTTCTATCTCTCTCTCTCAGGGTAACTTGGAAATTTTTTTTGGCTGGTGCAGCATAAGTCTCAGGCTTCCTTGCACCATTAATAATAATAATAATAAACATTACAGCAACATCATTGCGCTGCGACCAAGTGATATTCTTCTTTTAATTTCAGGGCCAGGTTCTCTGCCTCGGTCGATCTTCGATCCAATAAAAATGAAGTCCCGTACAGATTCGACTCTTCATAATAGTACAGTCTATTAAAAGGACATATGGTGGGCGAATGACGTTGACAAGATGGCTGCCAGCATAATGTGTGCGTTACAGTGCTCTTGAATTTAGTTATGGATTATTGATTTTTGTGGTTTTGTGTGAGTCGTATTTTTAGGTGCAGGATACTGATTATCCTATGATTTATCATGGAAAGTTTTCAAGAAGAAATATTAATTTGTAATGTATTTCATATGAATATTTATTTAGAACGTAGCGTTAGCGCTAATATGGCGGCCATTATAGCGTTGTAGCCTTTAAAAGGTTTGTAAATACGTTATTTTGAAGAACTGATTTTTCTAAGACTGGTACGCTTTTCCCAGAATTTTAAGAGAAATATAAGGGTTGAAGATAAACCTGTGGACTGTGAATTTACGATTGGTTGGTTCGATCCTAAATTGGTAATTCTAACCTGTTCATACAGAAGAATTAATTGGTTCATACTAACGTATTAGCTGTTTTTGAGTTGACGGTCATTGGTATTGAAATTGCAAATTACAAAGTTGTATATAAGTTGTATTTGTTGAGGTTACTAATAAGAATACTATTATTGGAATTAACAGTGAGGTACGAGGATTGCTTAGTTTGATCTAATGGAAGGAAATAATACAAGGGATGATAAATCTTCAGCAGGATCTCGGGGGGGGGGGGGGGAAGACAGTTCCCCATTACTTCCTCCCAAGATATCCCATCTATGACGGAATTTAGTAAACTAGAGGATTTGTGTATTCAAAGGGACATAAATATGAGCTGATTCGTCCTCCCAGCAGTATTTTGGCACACAAAGCACCTGTTAAAGAATTGGAATGGGAGCAACAAGTAGAATTTTCGTGTGGAGATGGAAATGTTTTGTAAAAATGTCCTCATTTTTACTTCTGTTTGCCATTATCAGCAAGTCACCCAATATTTTTTTGCCACTACTATACTCAGAGAATAATAACCATTTCATGCAGTAAGCTATTTTTGTCTGTTCTAATATACACACCTAGACTTCGAACTTGGGAGGCAGCAATCGAGATGCTATTGTGAGTCCGGCTAAATCACAGCAAGAGATCGTTACTAGATTGGCTCGGACAAATGTCGCGGATTTAAATTTCA
This sequence comes from Mastigoproctus giganteus, assembly GCF_048544385.1. Taxonomy (NCBI): domain Eukaryota; kingdom Metazoa; phylum Arthropoda; class Arachnida; order Uropygi; family Thelyphonidae; genus Mastigoproctus; species Mastigoproctus giganteus. The sequence goes on along the minus strand of NC_143584.1, from coordinate 213,826,070 downwards.
TTAAAACAATGAGAAAGTCTAATTCTCGGCGAAGAAATTAGAGAATTGCTAAGTAAGGACCATACCTTTGAGGTGAAACCTGAACTTCCTAACTACGAAGTGATTGTTATCTGGAGATTGGTACGAAAAAGAGACTATAGAATTAGCGACTAATGCTGAACAATCTGGATATGCCACCTCATGCAGATGCTAAGTTCCTTTTTCTGCTCATAAGATTCTATTTTTAATTGGGTCAGGTTTCCAGGACAATCGTTTTCCTTTCCCCCACAAAATTAGTCTCTTGACCAATACGATGATTCAAACCTAGAGGGGGGAGGGACGTATATATTTGGAGAGGGCAGAAAGAAAGGTTCGTTGGTTAGGGAGTAGTTTGTTCGTCGTTTTGGTTGTTGAAGTCGTGACTGACTGTTGTGGAGTGGCGAAGAGAAGCAGAGAGATTCAGTAGAAGAATTGTCGTTGAAGTAGTGTTTTGAGAAAAGAGTTATACATCATGGAATGCTGTCTAGAGCCTTCAAACTCTGGAGGAACACAGAAGTTTTCTGGTAAGTTTTCTTGTACTTTAATAGCAAATTAAACGGAACGACCAAACAATAAACCTACCCCTCCGTTTACACTGTCGACGATTACTTACATTCCTCCTCTTAGATTTACATGTCAACATTAGTCCTAGCTTGTGTTATTAATACTACTCACTATTAAATGTAGTATTATCAGTCAGATTTACATGTCAACATTTTACCTATTGTTAATACTATTGAATGGAATACTATCAATTATTGGTAAACATACAAGTCAACTCTACACAGTTACTAAATATTCGGACAGCGAGATGCCTATTGACGCATTTGAGAACGAGCAATGAATATCTAATAAAGGCTTCACGAAGAACACAAACCAACTAATATACATGTGCCAATTATGTCTCAACTTTTAGTATATTGTGCAATTTTCAATATATCGCGAATAAGGTACAGAGTCATACTCTTTAATACTGAAATGCAACCAGCCACTGCTTTGATTCATTTGTACCATATATGTTTATATCTAATAAATAATGTTTTGTTTGTTTACTCCTGCCTCTTGACCATTCTCTAGTTACGCATAGTTTACAGAATAAGTTTTTAATGGAAAAGAACCACCATTTGCGGCTGCTTTGGAGTTTAATCATCTGAAAGGGGGCCAGAGTGGAAATCACAGCGCCTTCTTGTTGTTGCGGATCTATCCTCCATGTTTCAGGATAAGATTTGAGGACACGAGATTGTAGTCCTAAAAATTAAACCCAAATAAACCTAAGTCCTAAAAATTGAATGTTGAGTATGAGTTGACTGTTTTAATCGTTAGGTGATAAAGGTTATCCGGCAAGCACACTATAATGGGAAAGCCTGCGGAACAGTTTTTACTAACGAGGTTGGTACCATGACAGAAGTAGTGGGGGATGTTCAGGATGCATCGTTCAATTACGGAGAAATATCTAAAATGCGGAAAGATATAATGAATTTCTTATTAGGAGAAACGAATAAAGTTACAAAAGGGCCGGAGATATTATTATGGACAAATTAGGAAACGGTGGCTACTGCGTTACTAATAGAGAGAAGAGAGAGGCTTAGATGAATTAATGAGGAGGTAAATAAGCGTGCCCAATTGTTGGAAAAAATTTCATCGATTTCTCCCTTTTTATCAGCACAGGGACAAATCGAATATAATTTGAAATTTAGTGGGCAAGATTGCATATCAGATGAGTTACCTAAAGATAGATAAATTGTTAACAACTCAGCAGAGATCTTTCGCCGATGTGGTTAAAAAAAACAATTTTAAGTAAACAGGAAATAATATAATAATACTTAGTTTGTGATTGTAAGTCTAGTGTTGAAGTAAAAAAAATAGTGACCAAAACCCTGCAATCAGATTTTATAAGTGTAAAAGTTAAATCACTTAGATTAGTCAATAATCGTGGGGTGTTGATTGAGCCAGTTTTTTTATTTGATGCTCAGTCTCTTTCAGATTCAAAGTCTAAGTTCTGCAGGGTTATCATCTGGAGTTCCACGTAAGGGTAACCCTTCAATTTTAGTGTATGACATTCCGAAGGATCCCGGGAAAGATGAAATAATCGAGAATTTATATATGAAGAATTTGGTTGATTGTAGAATTACTTTAGAGGAAATAAAGGAAGGGACCTCTTTTCGGTTTTCTACTATAGCTAGAGTATCAGTTAATGTTCATTAGGTTTCACCCCAAAAATTTATAAACGTATTTCATCTCTTGAACGATTATATATGACCTGGAGTTTTCACAATTTTAGACCTTTTACAATAGTTACACGCTGCGTTTTATGTCTTGGTTATGGTCATATATATGCAGTACTGTACTCACGAGTCTCGTGAGTACAGTACTGCATATATATGACCACTGTATCAAAAGCTTTCCTAAAATCCCAGTATATGATATCAAAATTATTCTTTTCATCCAATTCCTTTGTGACCACATAATAGTATCTAATCAAATTTGTTAGACAAATTTTCCCTTAACAAACCCATGCTGTGTCTGAACTGTAACTGCTGTCGTGTCTAGATGATCCTGCATCCTTAACCAGTGACTCCATTATTTTCCCTGGAACAGAAGTTAGACTAACAGGTCTATAATTATTCAATATCGCATTGTCCACCAATGTCAATTGGTTGCACTTACTCAGATTTTATGTTTCTTAATTAACAGAATTACCCCTTTTGCTCTGTCTATCCTTTCTGTACACATTGTACTCCCATATTCCAAATCTGCACTGCTTGTATCTTTGTGGCACCACATCTCTGATATCCCAACAATATTCGCTTTTGATGTCTTGACCAGCACATCAAATTTATTTACTATACTCCTAGCATTGGTGTTCATGCAAGTATACATACGCCTATTCTTATTCTTAGTTACACTAACACAACCCATGTATTTACTTGTTCCATGATTACTTCCAGCTCCCCTTAAAATCGTACTTATTCTCAGCAAACCCCCCATCCAGCCCGTCCCATTTTAAAGCTGATTGGCTTCTCACTGGTTGGTTGGCAGATGCACTGGTGTTGTGATAATGACAACCCAGTTATGAAGTATAAGTCCACAATATGAGAGATGACTGATAGTATGTGATAGTATAAACTAAGGTGATTATTTTGAATGAAGCATGGGACTACACTTAAGATTCCCTATTGAACGGCTTAGTGCCTTTGCACCATGATTTGTTTGTAGTTAACTGTCAAAATCGACAATTGGTATCGTTTTAATTGTATATCGTATTCTAAAAGATATTTCTTGGCTAAATGCCTAAAAGTAGGAAGGAGTTTAATTATGCATGGGTAATACGCACACCTCATTTCTACTACTAAGGTAGTTTTAATATTAGGCATCTCTCATATTGTGGAGTTATACTTCATAACGGGGTTGTCACTATTGGACACCTGCCCACCCACCCACCGATTAGAAGCCAATAAGGTTCGAACGGTGCAGTCTGGGATGGTATCCGCCGAAAATAAGTAACATTAGTCTTCTCCATGGGTGAAGTGTTACTTATTCGAGGTAGTGCAATACCATGGTAACTCATTGTGAAGGTATTCACAATATGAGATATAATTAAAATGATTCATTAAAACAACCTTCGTAGTATAAATGACGTGTGGGCATTACCTCCACATTACATTGTGAATACCTTCACAATGAGTGGTCAGGGTATTGCATTGCTTCAAATAAGTAATACCTCACCAGTGTAAGACTAATGTTATTTATTCTCAGCAGATATCACCACCCAGACGGCCCCGGCTCGAAGCTGATTGTCTTCTCATCGGTGGGTCGGCAGGTACAATAGTGAAAACCCAGTTATGAAGTATAAGGTCACAATACGAGAGATTCCTGATGGTGTGTAATAGTATAAACTATTAAAACGATGTATAAACTATTGAATATAGTAGAAACTATTAAAACGATGTATAAACTATTGAATATAGTAGAAACTATTAACACGATGCCAATTATCAACTTTGACAGTTCACTGCGAACGAAACATGATTGCAAGGCATTAAACAGAAAAAACGGGGATAAAATTCAACCCTGCCGCACACATTTTCCGATTTCAAATCACTCTGTTATCTCCAAATCTTGTTCTGACGGTTGCTTCTTAGTTAATGTATGTACAGCGATCTTATTAGCTTAACCAACCAAATTCTTGATGTTATCTAGTAATTTAACTATAAAGCGTTTAGGGCGTAAGCCTCAAACTATGGAAAAGTCTAGACCAGGGGTGGGCACGCATGAGGTCAATGAGAGCCGCATTCCGGTTTTTCATATATTATAAAGAGCCACACCATAGTTACATAGTATTAAAACACAAATTCAAATTTAATTTAATTAATATGATTACATATTCTACACGTCTTAAGTGTATACATATATAAGAAAATATAATTAAGAGAAAGAAAATACAAAATAATTATTTCAAAATTTTAATAATAAAAATGCATTAATTAAAAGTATATAACATTTAACGAAGACCTTTGGTCAAATTTTTGCAATTTGGCGTTGTTGTTATTATTTAGGAGAACTAGCAACTAAGGCCATATTGCTCCGGAGATAGGCTGTGGTTATTCACTGAACTTTCCGCATCCTCAGTATTTGGTGGTGACGGGCTCGAACCCCGGTCTAATCAAGAAGCGTGTACTACGCACTGCTGCTCCTGCCCACCTGGCTATGGAGGCGCCGACATTTGGCCTAAAATTTGTTAAAGCTGTTCGCAACAATTCAGTGAGATGATGATTGGTCAACTGTGAACGATATTTCGACTTCACGAACTTCATTGTGGAATACAGATTCACAGCAATATGTTGTACCAAAAATTGAAATTAGACCGCTGCAGTTTTCTTTAAATGTGGATATTTTGATTCTGGCAAGAGTTTCCAAAATTCAATTATAGAAGTAGATTTGTGCTGCATTTGCAATGCCTGATCCTCTTTCATCTCTAATAACTCCAATTCCCCAGCCACTTTTTCAACAAGTATTATTTCAGAAATTGGAAATCCATCTTCAATAATATCACAAATAAATGGGTTCACAAAATATGCAAATGTGATTTCAAATCTTCAAACCTATGTTTGAAATCTGCTTGCAATTCTTCCAATTTTTCTTTGTATTCGTCTAACTTTTCTTCTTTGATATTAATTATATTTGCTTTTACTCGTGGAAAATGATTAAATATTTTGTTCTTAAGATCGTACACAAAAAGCCGAAGTTTAGCTTCAAAACTAAATACAGTTTGTGACAAATCAATAATAATTTTTTCCTTTCCTTGTAAAGCCAAATTAAGTGTTTGCAAATGTTCTATAATGTCTGTAAGGAACATTAAGTCAGAAAGCCAAGTTTCATTTTCTAATTCTGGGTATTTTTTTTTTTTTTTTTTTGTAAATGTTATGATGGGATTTAGGAGTTCCACAAAACCGCCCAAAACATTGTAAGTTGACAGCCTTACAACACACCATAGGGATAAATCATTGGGCAATTCATCTGTTTCGTCATTCACTCGCAACTCTTCTAAAAAGTTCTTAAATTGACAATGTGTTTTGGCATTTTTTCAAACTAAATTCACAATTTGCAAAACAATATTCCACACAATTCCGTATTTGAAGTACTTCGCTATGAGATGCTCGCGGTGAATTATGCAGTGAAGAGGTAAGAAACATGGAATTTTAGGATCGTTGTTTAAAAGACCAATGAGACCTTGGTTTTACCCTATCATTGCAGGCGCTCCATCAGTCGCAACACTTACAAGTTTATCACGAGGCAATTCAAACCTGTTCATCACTTCATCAAGCGCATTTCTAACATCTATACCACGAGTTGTTTCGATAAGAGCTACTAGGTCTAACATTTACGTCTGCAGATACATAGCGGACAAAAACGGCCAATTGTGGAACGTCCTGAATGTCTGTAGACTCGTCGAGAGCTAAACTAAATGCTGTACAATTTTTCAAATCACACATCAAACTATTTTCAACATTTTTACTAATTGCACTCAGTTGTACGGCGTTACATAGGAACCTGTGCGATCAATTTATGCAGTTTTGTATTATCTGGATCCAAAACTTTAACCACTTCTTCCAAGTTTCTTTCAATAAATTCTCCTTCTCCATATGGACGTTTGGCGCGAGCAATATTCCAAGCTATCAAAAAACTAGCTTCGTTTGCTCTGTCATCTTCGTGACTAAAATAAGACAAGAGTCCTTGTTGCTTATGAAGACCAGATTGCAAGGACTTAAGTTTCTCTGTTCGCAATTTTGAATTGAGTGGATATTGAGTTGAAAAGTGGGGATGACTTCCTTCGTAATGTCGAAGTAAATTACTTACTTTGTAGTTTGCAATTGTAACTTTACAAATAAGACACAATGACTTTCCATTATTGTCAATAAAAGCAAAATTTTCTACCCATTCTTCTTGAAAGTTTCTATTTTCTTGTTCGTATTTTCGTTTTTTGATATTTTCTGAGGTCATGTTATCAAAAAATTTAAATAAATTTAATTCCAAAGTTTGAAATTGAAACTCTTATGGGAGGTTTGGTCACATTTTCTACCCACTCCCGGTGTAGTGTTGCGCAAGTCCGCTGATGGTGCCAGCAGTGTAAATGAGCGCAGATTTATTTATAATCAAAATAAAAATAGCAAAATATCTAGACATAAAAAAAAATAAACATAACATAAAATCCGTATAACAAAATATTAGTTACTTAGTTAATTTAACAAGATTCATTGAAAAAAGTTCTGAAATAATAATAAAAAAAAAAACAGATTTAAATTTTCAATGGGAGCCGCACTTAACTCAACGAAGAGCCGCATGCGGCTCTGAGAGCCGCATTTGCCCACCGTTGGTCTAGACTATGTATAAGTATAGTGCAAAAGCATCAATAATACATAGCCAAATCTGAATGAACAGAATATTAGCAAAGCGGCATCGTTTTAAGTTATATCTCATGTTGTGAATACCTTCACAACGAGTTGCCATGATATTGAGAATAAGTAACATCAGTCTTCTCCTCAGGTGAAGCGTTACTTATTCGAAATAGTGCAATATCATGGCAACTCGTTGTGAAGGTATTCACAATATGAGATATAACTTAAAACGAGCCGCTTTGCTAATATTCTGTTCATTCAGATTTGGCTATGTATTATTGATGCTTTCGCACTATACTTATACATAGTCTAGACTTTTCCATAGCTTGAGGCTTACGCTCTAAACGCTTTATAGTCTAAATACATCATACACCCTCAGGCATCGCTCATATTGTGGAGTTATACTTCATAACTGTTTTGCCATCATTGCATCACTAGGGAACCTACCCACCCACCGAAGAAAGGCCAGATTAAACGTTCCCCTTCCAGAAAGTTGTCCGACAAGGTGGCACCGTTTCAAGGTCTTTCTAGATATCGTAAGTTCTAATATTAAGTTTTCTTTGCTGACCCTGGGAAAGTTTCCAGGGTGAGATTAGTGCCAGCGGGCACAACTGTTTTTTTTTTTTTTTTTTTAAATGAGTTTTTACATACGTGAGGGGATCTTGGAATTCACTCTAGATGCAGAGTACGAACCAAGACAAGTGATTGAGGGTTTCGCGAAATGCGTAAACTTATCCAGATTGCAGGGGTTTACCCTCCTGCCCTTGAGGAAATACCAGGTAGTGTTAACAAGCTCTCCTGTTATAGTGCGTTCGCCGGAAAACCTTTATCACCTAGCGATTAAGACAATCAACTATTACAATTACTCAACATTCAAGTGTATATAAAATGGTTTTCCTGACGAACTCATCACTAACATTAGCATTCCAGGAGGCCTGAGCTTCGATCTGATCGACTAGCGATTTAGTTAGGACAAGTTAATCTAGTGTTCTGAATTTACTCTGAGAAGTAAAGAGCAATTGCAACATCTAGACGCGCTGTGATTTTCATCCAGAGGTCCCTCTTAGATAAAGGGCCCCCAAAATGACCGCAATTAATGATTCTTTAAAAAAAATGGTTGTTAGTGATTTGCATGTATTTAAAAAGAATGATCACGACATAAATATTACAAACAAAAAAGGTTTATTTAACATATATGTATACAAATGAGTACAATATAATTGATACATAAGTTAGATTAATTGGTATGTAATTGTTAAGTAAACTAACTGGATACAAGCAGTATCTTGCTTTAGCAATATTATAATTTTGTAATGTTCTTCATGTGAATTTTACACTAATTCTCTATCAAGTACAAAATTCTTTGTGTTTGTCATAACATAACCTTGTTCAAATACTAGAACAGGGAATTATATTAACTTAATAATGTAATTAATATTTGACAATTAAATTAGTAAGTTGCATTATCAATTAAACTGAGTTCTAAGAAAAATGATACAATTGTCAGGGTATATTTATATATACAAGTATATATGAGGAAAGATGTCTTATAAATGCATTAAAACGTATGCAGGTAATAGGTTCGGCTTTTGGTTAATTTAATACAGTTTGTTATTAAACAATAAGGATTGGCTTACCCGAAAATATTCTGCACCGCCTCGGTGGGGGGGGGGGAATCTGTTCCAGACATCAATATAGTTCTTTTCTCATCTTTTCCCTCGTAATTATTAATTTACCTCTTCTTTACACAATGACAAAAATCGGCCAAAACTATCACTACTCCTTCTTCAGTCATGTCTTGCTCAAAGATAACTGTGTGTCCGTCCTATTTTTCCCCTTTCAAATATATACCTCTCTGCTTCCCCTCAACTGCGCTCCCTAAGAATTGTCTTATTCTCACGAGTCAACTATGTGGGGGGGAAGAATTAAATGGATACTGTACCATGCACTGAGTTACACCGGAGAACAGGTGACATCACTGAGTGTAGCATTACGGCGAGCGCACCCCTGGGGTGTTTGAAATCGAAAGTAAAAGCTTAGCTCTGTCAAGTGACGCTATGTTCGTTGTACAGACCGTAAAAAAAAAATATCAGGCACTATTAGGCAAAATTACTTCTTGAAAGTAAGCGAAAGGGCTGAAAAGTGAAAATATTTTTCACAGTAGTCTGTAAAGACTGTGCGACAAGAGATACATTGCTGAGGGGCTTCCCATTTGAAAACCAAGTGATACACCTTCACTTGGTGGGTAGCATTAGGAAATATATCACAATAGAGCGGTATCCAGTCGAAATGCCGAACATATATTTAAAAACCTCATTATAAGCCAATTGCAAAGTCTCGAAAATAAAAATGCATGCGTGGGAAGGCTTTCCAGAGTTGTATACGGGGAAAGTTACGGTGCAAATGGAAATGAGAAAGCCGGTTCCAAACATTATCTATGTTATGGGGAATCGACTGCTTCTGAACTATAAAGGGGTAGAAAAGAAATGCTTGAAATGCGGTAGCTTGGATCATTTAGGCGCGAATTGCACCAAAGGGCGTTGCTATAATTGCATAGAAATGGGGCACATTATCAGTGACTGCCCCAAAGCATGCAATAAATGTCGGGCGACGAGCCACAAAGCGGGCAGCTGCCCCGTTAGATCATATGCAGAGGCCAACAGGGGAGGGGAAGAAAAAGGCGGTGAAGAGAATTTGAATAAAGGAAATGTGGTCATTTTAAGGCCACAGGGAGCCAAAAAAAATTATCATCAGCAGAACCTGCGAATTTAATCACAGGAACAGAGGAGGGGAAGGGGATTACACATATAAGACATGATACCCCCATATTAATGGAACCAGAGGAAATGACAAGAGGTCAGAAGGGGGAAAAACAAAAACGAAGAAAGTCTAGGGGGAGGAAGGAAAAAGAAAGAGACATTGTAGAAAAGGGAAAGGACATAATACAAGACTTGAATGAGTTAAGTTCAGACGATTCTGAAACAGAAGAGGCATTAGGCGTGGGAAGTGACAAACTACTGCGGGTGGAGCATTTAAAGAAACATGTGCCAGCAGGAGCGGAAACATTAACTGTCAAATGGGTGACATGGAAGCCTATGATAGATATAAGTTGGTCTGTAACCAAGTCACAAAGGAGATTAGGCAGGCAAAGGCAGACTATGAAAAATCCTTGGCAAAGGATGCAAAGAAAAACAGAAAAGAGTTCTTTACATACTTGAACTCGAAAAGGAAAGGGATGAATCAGATTGGTCCACTGGATATTGATGGTTCAACAGTTGAGGATCCTGCTCAGGTGGCTAACAATCTAAACGAGTATTTTGCATCTACATTCACGCATGAGGAGTTATTCAGGAAGGAGAATGATGTAGGTAAAGTAAACATTGGCAGTGAGCTGGATGATTTTGTAATAACTGAGAGGAAAGTGGAGGAGAGATTGTTGAGGATAAACATAAAAAAGGCACCTGGGGTGGATGGGATCTATCCAGTTATATTAAAGGAGGCAGCAAAGGAAGTAAGCAAACCCTTAGCCATAATTATGAGAGCTTCCTTGGACTCAGGCGAGGTACCTATGGACTGGAGATGTGCAAATGTGACCCCAATTCACAAAGGAGGATCAAAGGCTGACACAAGTAATTATAGACCTGTTAGTTTAACTTATGTTCCAGGTAAATTAATGGAGGCACTGGTTAAAGAAGCACTGCAGGATCATCTAGACAAGAATTCAGTTATAGCTCAGACGCAGCATGGTTTTGTTAAGGGCAGGTCTTGCCTGACCAATTTGATTGGATACTATGATGTAGTCACAAAAGAACTGGATGCAGGGAATAACTTTGATATTATATATTTGGATCTTAGAAAGGCTTTTGATACTGTTGCACATGGAAGACTGCTGCACAAATTGGAGCAGTGTGGCATTGGAGGCAAATTGCTGCTATCGATAAGGGGATGGTTGAGTGGCAGAAGACAGAGAGTGGTAATCAATGGACACTGCTCAACGTGGACTAATGTTATTAGTGGAGTTCCTCAAGGTTCAGTGTTGGGTCCGTTGTTGTTTTCGGTGTTTATGAATGATATTGATGATGGGATATCAAGTTTAATGTCCAAGTTTGCAGATGATACAAAGGTTGGCAGGGTCGTTAAGGACAATACTGACGCTATGCTGCTGCAACAGGATCTGGACAGGTTGAACAGATGGGCTGAGAGGTGGCAAATGAGGTTTAACATCGACAAATGTAAAGTGCTGCATATGGGAAACAGTAACCCCAGAGCAACGTATCAACTCTGCGGTACTATACTGACAGTGGTGGAGAATGAAAAGGACCTGGGGGTAATTGTGCAGGCAGATATGAAGTTCTCTGAGCAGTGCAGACGAGCTGCAAGAGTAGCTCATGGTGTCTTGTCAATGATATACAGGAATTTTTCTAGCAGGGATAAGGAGGTGATTATTCCCTTGTATAAGGCAATGGTAAGGCCACATCTTGAGTACTGTATACAGGTCTGGAGGCCTCATTTCAAGAAGGATGTAGAGCTGCTGGAACGGGTACAGAGAAGGGCAACAAGATTAGTAAATGGAACAAAGGGTTGCTCTTACGAAGAAAGGCTTAGGTTTTGCAAATTACAGAGTCTGGAGACTAGGCACCGGCGAGGTGATCTGATAGAGGTGTATAAGGCTTTGAATGGTTTGAGCATGCTCAGTGCCAATGGGATTCTTCATCTTTCTCAGAATAATCACCTCAGAGGGCATAAATTCAAATTGAGGAAGGACGGATGTCGGATAGATGTGCGGAAATTTGCCTTTGGCCAGCGGGTGGTTGGTTGGTGGAACCGGCTTCCATCACTGGTTGTTGAAGTTGATAGCCTAAACAAATTTAAAGCTCAACTGGACAGGTATTTCGAACGAACGGAGGGGTGAAATGGGAGTGGGTTTTTTTTTTTTTTTTTTTTGTTTTTTTTGGCTGATGCTGAATAAGCTTGCTTTCTTGCATCATATGCCTCTGCTAATGCTAATGCTAATGATTTTAATTCCCATGCCAAAAGCAGAAACTCGAGAGGTCAAATATAATGCTGAATACAAGAAATCGTGGAAGAATCTAGAGGACAACGAATATACTAGCATCAATCACTTCTTTAAAGAACATCGCATTCATTCGGAATCATATTATATCGATTTACTTCAAGCTGGTATTACTCGGCCAAAAGTTTTTTTCTGAAACAAGAAACTCATCAAAAATGGCATATCCTCTTCAATCCTTTTGTGTTCAGCATTTTAAAGTCTAACATGGACATTCACTTCATCACGAAAGAATATTCTTGTGCTGCTTATGTCATCGAGTACATAAATAAGACCAATTGCAGGATTAGCAATTTACAATTAAAATTATGAACCAGTATCCTGAATTTAGCATCACTGAAATTACAAGAAAATTAAGCATCGACATGCTCAGCTCTGTCAAAATTACTAGTCAAGAGGCTGCTTGGTATTTTGCTTCATCAGCCAATGTCCGAGAGTTCAGTTGTTGTAACTTATATACCTACTGTGTAACCTATCGAGCAACAGCATAATAGAAAATTGAACAAAGAAATGGAACGAGAAAACATGGGTGACAATTCTAGTGACATCTGGAAAGAGAATTGGTTTGATAAGTAAAAGAAAAGGATGATGAGGAACAAGTTCAAATGAGCCAGAATTGGTAACAACATCTTTCACCTTCCACCGGTAAATAGTGGGCTTACGCTAATGGGAGTGCTGTGGTTCAGGGGAGAACTGAGGGGAGCAGTTGCCCTCTGAATCACAGTCTTTTAAAATGCACTGTTTGCTTGATGTTTGCGGACAGTATGGTACGGGACATGATACTGCCAAGGGGGATGTCTTTGTGTGTGCACGATGTAAGGAGTGCAAGGAAATCAGGCGACAACTCAGCGTTGTTATGGGCCTTTATGAGAGCTTGAAGGACAGGGTGGATGCCCTCGAAGGAAATAAATTGAGGGGCCCATCAAGCTCTCAGCTGCCCACATCAACGCCAGAGCTTGCACTTGGTCATCAGGCAACACAGAGGCAGCCCCCTAGGCAGAATGCGCTGGTCCCACAGGAACTAGTAGTTGTTGGTGACTCTATTGTCAGGGAAACGGGGAACATGCTTTGTAAAAAGGATAGGTGGAATAGGACCAGGGTATGTCTGCCAGGGGCAAAGGTTGATGACGTTGTAGAGCGGATATCATCTTTTAAGGGCACAAAAGGTGATATAGTTGTACACGTTGGCACTAATGATATTAAGAGTAGGAGACCGGCGGAATTACTTAGCAAGTACAGGTCACTGTTGAAAAAAAGCCATGAATTAGGGTTGAATTTGAAAGTGTCTGCAATTCTGCCCAGACACGATAGGAGGGAGTATATGATGAGAGCCTTGTCGATCAATTCGGCCCTGGAGGAATTGTGCAAGGCTCAAGGGGGTAGAATTTTTTTCAGCCTGGACTGTACTTGTTAACAGGAGAGATTGCTTCTACAGGGATGGGATACACTTAAATAGAAAGGGTGCAAGAATTTTTGCTGATGCTGTCGAGGCAGTGTTAGGTGGGTTGGAAAACTGCTAGTTGGGGGGGGATACAAGGACTAATAGATTAACAGTAGCCACTGGCAGAGGTGGAAGTGATTCTTGCACTGCTTCTATTGAAATGAGCAGAAGCCTGAAAAACAAGATGCAGGATATTTCAGAGACTGCTGGGAGTCATTGCGGTTCAAGTAAACACATGGGTTGTGTTAGGGTAGCTAAGAATAGAAACAGGTGCATGTATACCTGCGTGTACACCAATGCTAGGAGTTTGGTAAATAAATTTGATGAATTTGAGGTATTGCTCAAAACATCAAAGGCAGATATTGTTGGGATATCAGAGACGTGGTGTCACACAGATATAAGTAATGGGGAACTGGAATTTGGGGAATACAATGTGTATAGAAAGGATAGACAGGACAGGAGGGGAGGAGGGGTTATGCTATTAGTTAAGAAACACATAAAGTCCAAGGAAGTGAAGCCAGTCGATATCGATGGACAGGGCAGTGTCGAGTCAGTTTGGTGTGACATAAGCATAGGGAAATCAAAATTGAGAGTAGGAGTGTGCTATAGGCCTAATGACTCTGATGAGTATAATAAGATATTGTACAGGGAAATTGAGTGGGCCAGTAAATCAGAGAGTCTTATAATGGGGGGTTTTAATTTCCCAGATATTGACTGGAATTTGTGGGGTGGTCACTCGCACACTAGCAAGGCTTTTGTGGATTTATTGGATGATTGTTTTCTACATCAGCATGTTCGTGAGGCAACAAGAGGGAGCAATACTCTTGATCTGATTATCAGTAGTGATTCTTCATGCATTAAGAATCTGCAGATAAATGAACCACTAGGTGGCAGTGATCACAGTGTGTTGAAGTGGGATTTACTCAAGGAGGTAACTACCATCAGAGATAAAGGGAAGGGTTTTTGTTTTCGTAAAGGCGACTATGATGGTCTGAGACAGTATTTAAATTCTATATAGTGGGACCAACTGATGATGTTACCAACGGCAAACTCAAAATGGGAAGCATTCAAAGAACTAATCTTGGAGGCTACCAGGCTTTACATACCAACTAAGAAATATTGTTCAAGGCTTAGGCCTAAATGGTTGTCAGATGAACTAATGAGACATGTGGCAGAGAAGAAAAATGCATGGGATACATGCAAATTAATGGGTGACATGGAAGCCTATGATAGATATAAGTTGGTCTGTAACCAAGTCACAAAGGAGATTAGGCAGGCAAAGGCAGACTACGAAAAATCCTTGGCAAAGGATGCAAAGAAAAACAGAAAAGAGTTCTTTACATATTTGAACTCGAGAAGGAAAGGGATGAATCAAATTGTTCCACTGGATATTGATGGTTCAACAGTTGAGGATCCTGCTCAGGTGGCTAACAATCTAAACGAGTATTTTGCATCTACATTCACGCATGAGGAGTTATTCAGGAAGGAGAATGATGTAGGTAAAGTAAACATTGGCAGTGAGCTGGATGATTTTTTAATAACTGAGGGGAAAGTGGAGGAGAGATTGTTGAGGATAAACATAAAAAAGGCACCTGGGGTGGATGGGATCTATTCAGTTATATTAAAGGAGGCAGCAAAGGAAGTAAGCAAACCCCTAGCCATAATTATGAGAGCTTCTTTGGACTCAGGGGAGGTACCCATAGACTGGAGATGTGCAAATGTAACCCCAATTCACAAAGGTGGATCAAAGGCTGACACAAGTAATTATAGACCTGTTAGTTTAACTTCTGTTCCAGGTAAATTAATGGAGGCACTGGTTAAAGAAGCACTGCAGGATCATCTAGACAAGAATTCAGTTATAGCTCAGACGCAGCATGGTTTTGTTAAGGGCAGGTCTTGCCTGACAAATTTGATTGGATACTATGTTGTAGTCACAAAAGAACTGGATGCAGGGAATAACTTTGATATTATATATTTGGATCTTAGAAAGGCTTTTGATACTGTTGCACATGGAAGACTGCTGCACAAATTGGAGCAGTGTGGCATTGGAGGCAAATTGCTGCTATGGATAAGGAGATGGTTGAGTGGCAGAAGACAGAGAGTGGTAATCAATGGACACTGCTCAACGTGGACTAATGTTATTAGTGGAGTTCCTCAGGGTTCAGTGTTGGGTCCGTTGTTGTTTTCGGTGTTTATGAATGATATTGATGATGGGATATCAAGTTTAATGTCCAAGTTTGCAGATGATACAAAGGTTGGTAGGGTTGTTAAGGACACTACTGATGCTATTCTGCTGCAACAGGATCTGGAAAGGTTGAACAGATGGGCTGAGAGGTGGAAAATGAAGTTTAACATTGACAAATGTAAAGTACTACATATGGGAAACAGTAACTCCAGAGCAACGTATCAACTCTGTGGTACTACACTGACAGTGGTGGAGAATGAAAAGGACCTGGGGGTAATTTTGCAGGCAGATATGAAGTTCTCTGAGCAGTGCAGACGAGCTGCAAGAGTAGCTCATGGTGTCTTGTCAATGATATACAGGAATTTTTCTAGCAGGGATAAGGAGGTGATTATTCCCTTGTATAAGGCAATGGTTAGGCCACATCTTGAGTACTGTATACAGGTCTGGAGGCCTCATTTCAAGAAGGATGTAGAGCTGCTGGAACGGGTACAGAGAAGGGCAACAAGATTAGTGTATGGAACAAAGAGTTACTCTTATGAAGAAAGGCTTAAGTTTTGCAAATTACAGAGTCTGGAGACTAGGCACCAGCGAGGTGATCTGATAGAGGTGTATAAGGCTTTGAATGGTTTGAGCATGCTCAATGCCAATGGGATTCTTCATCTTGCTCAGAATAATCACCTCAGAGGGCATAAATTCAAATTGAGGAAGGACGGATGTCGGATAGATGTGCGGAAATTTGCCTTTGGCCAGGTGGTTGGTTGGTGGAACCGACTTCCATCACTTGTTGTTGAAGTTGATAGCCTAAACAAATTTAAAGCTCAACTGGACAGGTATTTCGAACGAACAGAGGGGTGAAATGGGAGTGGTGTGTGGTTTTTTTTTTTTTGGCTGATGCTGAATAAGCTTGCTTTCTTGCATCATATGCCTCTACTAATGCTAATGCTAAAATTAGCAGAATGGGAGCAGCAGCTAGGGAAGCCTAGAATAGTGTTAGAGCACGATCAGGAAGGCAAAGTAGGTAACATTCAGTTCGTGTGGAGAGACATATTTTTTGGAAATTTGGTGGGACAGACGCTACTGGGAATAGTTCAGCAGCTAAACAATTCCCGAATTTCATGGTTACTAGGACATGAACAAGAGTTAGGCAGGACCTTGTATACAAGGCATACAAGGCTTTAAGCATATCTCTGACACAATAGATAAAACTTCTAACGTAAAGCGAATTGTATATACATGGTAATCATCGGTACTTGGAATATACGGGGCTTTGCTCAAGGGCAGGCTCAACATCATACATGGAGAAGCATGCTATTACTAGGTGTAAAGATTTTATTCATTCAAGAAAGCCACTTTTTTAATAGCGTGCAAGTGCGAAATTTACAGAACAGATACAACTGTTTAAGTTTCTGGAGTTTTTGGCTCAAGGAATGCCAAGGGGCTAGGCATCATAGCGCTACCACCAATTATAGGAAAATTCTGCTATCTCCAAAGGGACATAAAGGTAGAATAATTTGCATTGACTGGAAACTAGGGTTGCACACAATAAGACTAGTGAATGTATATGCACCAAACACCGCTCCAGAAAGGAAGTGGATATTCAGTAGCCTACATCTTTTTATGTTGGGGGCCCGATTGATCATACTAGGAGGAGACTGGAATTGCGTGTTAGACCCAGTAAGAAACAACCCAGGTACGGGGGATCCAACAAGAGGGGTAAGGCATATTAACATTTCGGGACCTCGCGCAATAACAGATCACAAATTAGTTATAATGGACTTTCCATTAAGCCTAACTGTAGAGCTGGGGAAGGGCACCTGGAGGTTAAAACCGGTGCTCTTACAAGGTGACCTGCAGGATATTAAGTCTAACACAGCCTTTGAGAAATACCAATCACTGGATAGAAGGGAGCTGGGCGCACTACAAAAATGCAATAAAAACAGCTTTTCAAAAATTAACAAGGGAAGAGTACCTGGAGAGCAGGATGATGTGGGAGAAAGAGAAATACAAAAAGAAATCCTGTCGCTATTAGAGAGGCAGGCAGAAAACGAAGCCATCCAGATGCGCATATGTTATAGAAAAGCAGATAAGTCATCTGCCTTCTTCTACAAGCAATTTAACAGATCACACAGAGACAGCAGTTTAATCCATCAAATACAGAAAGGCCCACACCAATAATCAGAACACCAGTGACATTGTTAAGTGTTTTGCAAATGTGTATAAGCAAAAGTTCACAGCATTTAGAGGACCAGCTTTACTAGAAAGCTGGAAAATACCGGGGTTTTTGGCAATTCATAAACAAAGATAGGATCAACCTATCCTGTTAAGCGAACTATCCTTAGAAATGAAAGGAGGTAAAATGCCAGGTCCAGATGGGCTAACAGTGGAGTTTTATGAAAAGTACTGGAAGGAAATTGGGCCAGTTTTGGCCGCCATCTTCTCCAGATTTTTCTCGGAAGGGGTAGTACCGGAAGAATTTATAGAAGC
Organism: Mastigoproctus giganteus; assembly: GCF_048544385.1. Lineage (NCBI taxonomy): Eukaryota > Metazoa > Arthropoda > Arachnida > Uropygi > Thelyphonidae > Mastigoproctus > Mastigoproctus giganteus. The sequence continues at coordinate 213,807,975 of NC_143584.1, read as the reverse complement.
CCAAACCATATTTCTTAAAAAACAGGGTAGAACGGGGAAAGAAGTGAGAGTGGAGACCAGTATCACTGCTTAATACAGATTATAAGCTGTATGCCAAAGTACTAAACGCCCGACTCAAAAAGCACTTGGGGCACATTATAGGTCCCAATCAAACATATGCAATCCCAACAAGATCTATGATGGCAAATCTATCATTTCTAAAAGATTTGCAAGCAGAAACAATACAGCATAGTGGTGGCGGTACTTGATTTGGCAAAGGCCTTCGATAAACTCTCCCATGAGTACCTAAGGAATTTGATGTATACAGCCCAAATGGGATCTTTGCTTAGAACATCTATCATAAGTCTGTACAAAGGGGCACAAACTAATCTCTTGATTAACGGCTATAGCTCAGAGAAAATAAAACAGGAACGGGGGGTTAGACAAGAGTGCCCACTAAGCCCTGCACTATTTCCATTGGCACTGGAACCCATATTGAGTAATTAACCATTTCTAAAAACATCAGGGGGGGGGGGGTGGTTCATCTTCCTGGCCCGCACTCTGATTGCAAATACGTAGCACATGCGGATGACGTGACCTAACCCTAGCGGATAACAGTTACTTACAAAGAGCGCTGGATACTTTCAGTCATTTTAGCCTATCAAGTGGTCTGTGTCTATACAAGAGCAAGACCAAATGCCAACAGCGGGTAATTGAGGCTCCAGTACAATTGCTAATGCTAATTGCCAGCGGCTGCACAGCAGGAAGTGTGTGTGGGGGGGGGGCTACGCAGTACCACGGTTAAAGTGGTTGAGGTGGGCATATGTGCTAAAACACACTCAGAGTGCCCTATGGGGAGCCCATGTAGCGGCTGCCTTAGTAAAGTATAATATGGGGAGGTTCACTAAATTTCTAGGAAAGGAACATACTGGTCCAACAGAGATAATAACACCTTTTTAGAAATTAGTATTCAAGCATTTACAAGAATTATCTGTAGGGGACTTATACATGGGAAACAAGCTCAAGATTCCAGAAATTTATTGGAAGTTATCCGATATGAATTTACCGGCAGTACCGGTGCCACGAAGCTGGCTGAGACTGGACACCACTCAGATGTTGAGTAACCTACATCACCACATAGGTTACGAGTCACGAAGAGACTTGGCATGTAGAATAATACACGGACACCTGCCAGTGGAGAAAAATAAAGCCAAATTCCGGTGTCATATGAATGTTGAGTGTCTATATTGTAAGGCGTGTGAAACACGCATTTTTCTCTTGTCCGGTTACTCAGCGCATCTGGATTAGTGTGCATAAAACATGAGAATACCGCGCTTGACTAGGGAACAAGTACTATTTCTACAGTTTCCAGCCCCGATTTCCAGAGCAACGAGCATCCTGATATACCTCCTAAATGAAGGTAAATATGTAGCTTGGAAAATCAGGAAAAGAAAAGAAGAAGGGTCTGCAGCGGAGGTGTCAAAATGCGCCCTTCGAATGATGCATGCTGCAATAAGAAGATTCTTGGTACTAGAGTTACTGCAACTCGGAAGGAAAAGATTTTTACAGTTATGGTGCTTCCCCACACCTCTATGTCGACTAATAGATAATAACATATATGTGCAGCTTAGATGGTAATGATCAGTCTAGGCTAGGGGTGTTACATACCAACCAGATTAGCTTAGTTATTAGTGGATAGGGACCAAGTCAGCTGCAGGCATTTGGTCTCTCTCCTGTATGTACGGTGGCTAAGCTTTGAAAGCTGCAGGTGGTAAAAGGAGTGTGTAAGAGGGGGATGACCCTAGAACCCGTGTAGGGCAAGCCAACTCCAGGCGGTCACATGGACTGGGCCTTCCTCGGAGTTGTGTCAGTGGACGAGTGAGAAGCCCAATTGGGTTGAGTCATATAGAGATACAGTCCACTAGATAGTCCCAAAGCAGGACCAATAAAGGGTCCCTGAAGGGTTAATTCCATAGAAATATCCGGAAACCGGAAAGCACGTCTGGTCTAACCAGTACACCTATCTACCCACTGATGAAGGCTAAAGAGCCAGAAACGGCATCAGAGGAGGATCTTAATCATCTTTGCAGGACTTTGACTGGGTAACAACAGTCCCCGTCAGGGAAACGCATTGCCCAGCCGGGGCATGGAGCTCTGAGTTCGTACGAATAATAACTAATTATCCCTTTCATTCTTCTACGGCATCTTTTCCTCTCCCTCTCTTACTATCACTTTTCTACCTCTTTTTTTATTTGCTCAGTCTTATAGGGATATTGAGGATAGCTGATATCTTTATCTCATACCATATTTTAAAACGGCATCAGGGAGAGTCTGATGATGTCCGGAGTTTCCTCGAATAGGTAACAACAGTCTGCTCTACTTGGGAAGCGTTGCCTATTCGAGGAATATATGAGCTTTGAGTGTGAGTCGAAGGAGCAACTGTCCCTTTCTTCCTTCTACGGCATTTCCTTCCTCTACCTCTCCTACTATCACCTTCCTACATCTTTATCTCTTTTCTAAGTCTAATAGAGATAGTATGAGGATAACCGAGAACTTTATCCCATACCATATTTCAAAACTGTGCCGTCTGGGTGGTGGTATCCATCTGAGAATAAGTAACATTAGTCTTCTCCTCAGGTGAAGCGTTATTTATTCTAAGTAGTGCAATATCATGGCAACTCGTTCTGAAGGTTCACAATGTGAGATATAACTTAAAATGATGCCTCTTTGCTAATATTCTGTTCATTCAGATTTGGCTATGTATTATTGATGCTTTCGCACTATACTTATACATAGTCTGGTAATTTAACCTAAAAATGAGAAATACTGTACTTTTTTTAAATAAAATTGTTTCAACTTTGAGGAAAATCGAAAGGTGGCGCTCTTTGATACAATTCAAGCTCAGTCTCTTAGAATTTTCTAGATCTCTGTTTGTTAGCCGGTAACGCAAGGAGTTCGTTTTATCTGGGAATTGTTTTTTTGTTCTCTGCACGCTAACTATTGTTAAACGTGTTATTATTATTTTGCTTATAGATCGATTATTCTGAAATAAAAACATTTATTATTACAATTCCAAATCGCGAATTTGTCGCATTACTGCGCATTTTTCTGTATTATCGTTTTTAGTTTGGTTCTCGTATCGTCTGAATTTTTCAAAAAGTAGGAATAATAAAAGGAATTTTTGTAAATTTTATATAAGCGTTAATTAAGTAGGTATTTGTTTTTGAAAATTTTGATTCCAAAAGACAAGACAAATGAAGTCTAAGATGGCTGATGGTGATGTTGCTGCAGAAGAGCAGTTGGAGAATAGTGGAATCAAAGAGCAAAAAGAAGCCAATGTGTATACACCGGGTCCAAACGCCGTTGATATTACTCCAGAGAAAAACGGAGGAATTTTCAAAGAAATAATTAAGGAGGGCACTGGCTATGTTACCCCAGGTAGTGGTAACAAAGTGGAAGTGCATTATGTGGGAAAGTTACTGGACGGTACCGTTTTTGATTCCAGTCGAGAAAGAGGAGAAAGATTTTCATTCAATTTAGGGAAAGGTAAGTCTTTTACTCTTCAATACCTTTTTAGGATATCACTTATTCGGTAAATTAAAGCCATCAATTTTAAGCAGTATATCAAAAGTTGGTATCGCCATTACTATTCTTCTCTTTCTTTGTGATTCCCTTCTACTTCTGACTTGTTTTCTCTCTCTTTCAGGGTAACTCAGAATTTTTTTTTTTTTTTTGCCCGGTGCAGCAAAAGCCTCAGGCTTCCTTGCACCATATGGCTAATTATAATAATAATCCTTGTTTTCGGCTTATTCGATCTCTTTTAAATGTTTTGTTTTGAGTTGTTTGTTTTTGTTTTGATTCTAAGGTAACTTGTTTTTCTCGAGCACTTGAAAATGGCTAGTGGAAAAGTGAATGAAAATGAGTTCGTGGCCATTAGAGTAAAATTTAGACTTGTAAGACAAAAGAACTAAGGGAACCATTAAAATTGTCATGCCTACTATATGCGAAATTTTAGCCTCCTAGTACCTATTGCAAATATGAAAAAAAAAATATATATATATATTTATATATATTGCTGATGGTGGTTTTGTTATAAAACTGTAGTTCGGCAGATGAGTGAGGAAAGAAAAGGTTTTTGATTTTACATTCCAATAATTCAAAATGTGACAATTATGTGGACACTTCAGATTCTATTCAGAGGATGGTTTAGTCTGAATGGCACATTATAGCCAATGCTGCCGATGTACCATAAAACTCTTAAGCAAGCAAACAAACAAACTTAGTCTGAAATATGGAGATGGTTTTGTTTGTCTTGCACAGTAAACAACAGTTATGAAAAGAAAAATGCTATTCAATGATCAGAACAAAAACTGTCTCCATGTTCCAGACATGAAAATGACTTCTCGAATTTGTATCGCTGTCAATATTGGCACAGATTGTTGGGTTATTGATTTGTTATTATTTTTTTTTTTTTAGGAGCATTAGCAACTAAGGCCATATTGCTCTGGGGATATGCAGTGGTCATTCCCTAACCTTTCTGCATCCTCCATATTTGGTGATCATGGGCTCAAACCCCGGTCTAATCAAGAAGTGTGTGCTATGCACTGCTGCTCCTGCCCACCTGGCTACGGGGGCGCCTGGGTTATTGAAATGCAAATGTAAAATTTAAAAAATATTTTTTTTTCTTTCATTTTCTAAGACAAGGTGAAGTTGAACTTTCATGTCTCTAGTGATGGGCAGCAGAAACGTGAGCGAATTTTAGGGTTTCCTTTGAGATTGAGTTGGGATGACCAGATGAGATGTGCATAAATTTTGTCCAGGCACAAAGAATCCAAATGTTTTTGTTTTGGTGAATAACAAATGTCTTGCCAACCTTTATAATCTTCAACAAATGTGCCTATTCATTTCAAAGGATGATGAACAACAGTAATAATGTTGTATCACTTCTATTTCAGGATTTGCCAGATGTGATGCACCCGAGTCTCTATGACACAGGAAAATGTTTCGTAAATGGTCATAGCATAGCTATAGCAACAAAAGTGTGCCCCTCCCCCCGATAGCATTGCATGGTCCTGGTTATTTTATAATAAAAAGCAGGCATTACTTGTTGAACCCACTGCAAATTTAACTTTGGTTACATAAGTATTGAAGTAACATTCTGTTAGGCTGAATTGATTTTTCCCTTTTTTACAAAAATTCACTGTGTATAACATGTATTTCTAAAACAATTTAACAACAGCTTCCTGGCCATTGTTTGGTCTTTAAATTTTTTTACGTGGATATTTTTTAATGCAAAATTCATTGTACTTCTGTTTGAGCTCATTGTGATGAATCCAGGTTTTAATAGGTCTAGAGGCGCCTCCGCAGCCAGGTGGGAAGGAGCAGCAGTGCGTAGCACATGCTTCTTGATTAGACCGGGGTTCGAGCCCGTCACCACCGAATACAGAGGATGCGGAAAGGTCATAGAATGACCACCGCATATCCCCGGAGCAATATGGCCTTAGCTGCTAATGCTCCTAAAAACCAAATAACAACAACATAGGTCTAGCATTTTGAGCAGTCTAAGACTTAACTTATATTTGAGATGCATCCATCAAAAACAGTGTAACTCAAAAAAAGTGATGACCATACTGAAATGTTACTGGGTGTGTACTAACTAGAAACTATTAGGAGAACCTAGATGCATAAAATAATTTCCTGAAAATTATGATATTGTAATCATAATAGAGGTTTCTTCTTTTTTTTTTCTTTTTTTTTTTTTAATGTAGCCTAAGCAGTGATACATGCCAATTTTTAGGGTACAAGTTTATAATGGCAGCTCACGTGAATATATATATTTTCTTGATCACTGATGTTATGAATACTTTAAAAATGAATTGCCATATTTGTAATTATAATGCAATTTAAAAAAATGCTATTACTTGTGTTTTCATAAAATCTTATATTTAGCTCCTAGAAAAATTTGTCAAGCCATCCCAACTTTAATTAAAATCGGATTGCATAAATTGGGCAATTATTTCTTTGTGGGTCCATCTGTCCTTATGTAAAAACTTGACTCTTAGTGGATCAGTGGCATAGCAAAGGGGGAGGGCAGTGGTACGGTTCACTCCGGTTCCAACCAGAAAGGGGTGCCATCACTTGAAAATATGAGAAGGAAAGTATTAACTTTAACAAAATAATTTTAATTTTTTTTTTTTTTTAATTTATTTTTCTCCACTTAAATTTATAGTTTTTAGTTGAGTCAGCCTCCGTAGCCGAGTGGTTGGGAGTGCAGTAGCACATGGTCTTTGAGTAGACTGGGGTTCAAGCCCTTCTTTTTCTTCTTCTTTTTTTTTTAATGTAACCTAAGCAGTGATACATGAAAAAGAAAAACTGCTGAATACGGTCGATCTGCCAACACGCACTGGACCAGCATGGCAGATTATGGTCCATTTCCCTCAGCATGAATTGTAGAGGAGGCTTCCATCCTGCAGTGGGTTGATAATGGCTGCACTTTACCTTTTAGTTGAAATTTCTATTTGACTCTATTTAACAACAAGATACTTTGATTTTTATATTAGCTGACTGCAACCGTAATACTTGAGTTTAAATTTTTGGTATATTTTTAAGGCTTATGTGCCTACCTAAAACTGGGGATCAGAACAATATTCAGCCTTTGCAAATGCATTTAGTTTAACCACACTTTTTTTTTTTTTTTTTTTGCAAAGTTCGTCTTACAAATTATTAAGTTAGCCCCACATTTGTGGTGTGCAGATTTATACAAAGTATACGGCGAGTATATTTCCTGAAAACTCATTTTTCATTTTGATTTCTACTTACATTTTACACATTTTCTGATTTTTTTTAATGACCCTCTTTATATAGGTACGTATAAGTAAAAATTAAGTAAAATCAACCCAGCGGAGTTTGACAAGAAAAATGCAAAGAAAGCAAGAGAAGTTATTCAAGCATTGTTTGGATCATTGTTGAAGTATGTTATATCTTCAACATCTAGTGCAATAGATATTCAGCATGATAAATCAGAAGAGCAGATACAGGAGTCATCTTCTCAAGAGGATCTAACAGAGAAAGTTATTCATTCACTAGTGGAGAAGAATCTAAAATATGCTTATTCATCTACTCCGTAGCCGAGTAGTCAGTAGTAGGAGTGTAGCAGCACACGCTCTTTGAGTAGACTGGGGTTCAAGTCCCTGACTGCTAAATACAGCTAATCTGCACTGGACTAGTATGACAGATTATGGTCCTTTTACCTCAACATAAATCGTTGATGAGGTTTCCATCCTGCAGTGGATTGATAATGGCTGCTGCTTACCTTTTTTTTTTTTTTTTTTTAGTGGAGAAGTATTTAGATGATGCTTATTCATCCAAAATAAACATATTTTTAAAGTATTCTGACGTCGCTTTTTGGCCAATCCTGGTACCAGATAACGTGAGAATTTATTTTATTAAGAAAGGCAGCGAATATTTTCAAAATAAAGACTGACCTTTTGACACTGTTAAAAGAGCAGAAGAAAAAATTAAAGTGAAATGACTCTGCCAAACGGAGAAAAAATTTGAAGAACATGGATAGTTTATTCACCGTCAGGAAATTGATTTTGTTTTTGCTGAAAACTATTTTCCTTGGAGAATAAAGAAATTGAAACATCCAACTTTATCATGGATTTAAAACTTGGTGGAAATTAAATCCAAAGGAAATTAAGACCATGAAAATAGTGAATAGCATCTCTCGTGCTTGGAGAAGTGGAAAACCTTAAGTGAAGGGTTGAAGTTTCACCAAATTGACCACATTCATCAGACAGTACTGGATAAAGAAAGAAAGAAAGAAATGGAGAGATGTTTTACATTGGCTTTCAGATGTAATCTTATTTCTGGCTCATCAGAATCTTCCTTTCCATGGACATGATGAATCCATATTTTCTACTAAAAATAAAGGAAATTTTAGAGAAATGCTAGAGTTGCTATCAAATTATGACCCTGTTTTGAAAGAACATATTTTAGCAATTGAACTTTCATCTGATAGGAAAGACCTTCATATTTATTGCCAGAGGTTAAAAATGAGTTTATTAACATTTTAGGAAATTATGTGAGAGAAAAAATAGTAGCTGATAATATAAAACAAGCTAAATATTTTGGAATTCTATTTGACAGTATACCAGATGTATCCTACACTGACTAAATGTGTGAAGTAGATATGTTCACATTGTAGGTGATAAGGTTGAAGTGAAAGAGTCATTTTTTGGCTTCTTCCCCATTGTTGGAAAGACTGCTGCCAAACTCACAAAAGAAATTTTGAATAACTTAGAAAAGGAGGGACTGGATATAAACCTGTGCTGTTTTTTTTTTTTTTTTTTTGATTTGGTAGTTGTTGGCGCATCGGCTTCTGTGGCTATATTGCACCTCCCAAGGTTTTCGCAGTACTTTGATCCAAGCCCGAGGCGGGAATTGAACCCGCGACCGTTGGGTTGCCGGGCAGGTACTTTACCCACTCGGCTAGCCCGGTCGGCACCTGTGCTGTGGTCAAGGCTATGACAATGCGGCAACCATGGCAGGAATTCATGGTGGGGTCCAGGCTAAATTCTAGGAAATTAATCACAAAGCATTGTTTATGCCCTGTGAAAACCACTTGTTAAATTTATGCGGAATGCATTCATTTGCAAGCATTTCGTCATTCATAACCTTCTTTGGCACTTTGGAAAACCTTTATTCTTTCTTTTCAGTCTCTCCACACCGTTGGGAGATAATGAAAAAATATATAGGAATGACAGTCAAGAGACTTTCCCAGACCAGGTGGAGTGCATGTTACGAACCTATAAATATGGTTAAAATGAATTTTGAAAAAATAACTTCTGCTCTACAAGCATTGTGCAAACCTCAGGAGAATGTCGACACCAGAGGGACCACTGAAATTTTTTTATAATCCAAATGTGATTTTGATTTTTCTTTTCTAAGTTATCTTTGTTTCTGGCATGAAATTCTACAGGAAGTTAACCTCACACAAAAATATTTAGTCGGAATAAGCCAGGAAAATTGTGTTGTAAAGTTACACACCTTAAAATTATTTATTAATGAAGGAAGAAATAAAATTATAGAAAGGGTTCTTCAATTTGCAAATACATCTTGTGAGGAAATGGGCATTTCAATAGGAAGAAGAGGAAGAATAAGGATAAAAAAACAAATGCCAGGAGAAGCGACGTAGGATGCTGGACTGTCACTCCAAGAAGAATTAAAAAGAGCAATGTAGGATTAGAGAATTGGTGTATTCAGCAGCGATGGTGAAATTCTTTCAATGTTTGCTATTATTCAACTATATATTTTGGTTGTGAAGAATATGAAATGCATATTTCAAAGCTGACCAAAATTTTCGACGAATTTCATCATGAAGAATTTCTTCGTGACAAAAGTGAAATTCTTCACTTGCAAGCTGCAAAAAAATAACCTTTGAGGAAGCAAAGCAGTGAACAGCTTTTTCAGTTTGTAGATTATTAAAAAGTGCGATTTTTCAGAATCTCTACCAAATTTATTATTATGTTTAAGGTTTTCTTTTAAACAGTATTTTTCTCTTTAGCTTCTTGCGAAAGAAGCTTTTCCAAATTAAAATTAAATAAAAAATTACTAATGCTCATCAATGGGTCAGACTAGATTATCAAATGTAGCTATATTATCTGTAGAAAATGAATATGCCAGTAAAAATTTTGATGAGATTATTGATAAATTTGCCAAAATGAAGACACAAAAATGGAAACTATAAATCTCTTCTGTTATTGATTTTCACATTTTGTATCTTTTTCTCTTTTTGTTATTATATTAAATACTATGTAAATGTCCTATACTTTATTCAGTGAATTTTTAATGTTCCTTACAAAATGTTACTTGGTTTTCTGTGATTCCTTAAAATCAATTAAGTTTTAAGACTTTTTTTTTTTTTCCAAGTTGATAACATTATTTAGGGGGGTGACACCAGAAGGATCTGCCCTTGGTGCAAAAGACTGTAGCTACACTGTTGCAGTGGATGGATTTTTATGAAATTTTGTTTCTCTTTTAGAAAGATCTGTTTGTCTCCCCAATTTCATTAAAATTGGACCAATGGAAATCTGGCAATATATTCTTTTCTCTTTTGTTTTTTGTATGTAGGTTATCCCTAAACCGTATTATGGATGGACTATGATATTAAGTTTGTTGCTGTGTTTTGATTGGAGAAATGAATGCACGATATGGTGGAAGCCCAGGGACAAATTGTCTTCTGTTCATGCATAAAAGTTGGGTAAAAAATGTAGTTAAGCCTATGATGGAATGACTAAATGTGAAACTGTATGACCTACCTTTGGCATAGGGAGATGCCAAGAGTGATTGGCAGAAACAAGCCACAACCCACACGCCACTTCTACAGCTAGAAGCAATCCATAAAGATGGAAAATACCCCACTAAGATCGATGAACAGTAATGAACACAAGAAGAAATGGTAAAACGGCAATTTTTTTTTTTTTTAAACAAGAAAAATTAATGCCACATACAACCACTGATTCTTCTCACCTGTACATTACTAGACGATTTCACATGCATTAACAAAGAGAATTGCTCATGCAAGTCATAGAAATGCTTGGGGGGGCTGCTGCCCCCAAAACCCCCGCTTCTGTGGCTGTACCAGATGATTTCATGATCATTAACAATGAGAACTGCTCATGCATGTCAACAGAAATGCTTTTTTGGGGGGCTGCCAACCTCAAATCCCTACTACTACAAAGAGAAGCTGATAACTTAAAATTACCACAAAAAAATGAAATCATCAAGAAACAACTTGGAAACAAAAAAAAAACTTGCCTCATCAGTCCTCGCATGCCAGCTGGTACACTTCGTCAAACATCCACTCTAAAAACACTTATTCCGAAGCTATCAAATTCACACTGATACACTATTCAATTAGTCTTACATTTTGCAAACCATGAACAAGAAATAACAATAACCGAGAGAAACACGACAACTGAACAACAGTACGATAATTTTGCATTGCCTTCACTTATTCAAACACATAAAGAAACACAAGAAATTATATGTACAGTGATGTTAATGACCTACCAATCAAAACTAAGCTCCCTCTCCTTGACAACACAAACTGCAAACCACATAGTTTCACATTTAGTCCTCCATCACCCATATTAACTGCATTTTAGCTTAAAAGTTGTGTTTTTTTTTTTTTTAAATAAATCATGTATTTAAAGCATTGTATACATTAATTTGTTTGCCCTTCTTACTGTTTTCCTAAAACAATTTTAAAAAATGGCCAGCACACAACTCCTTAAAAAAAGCAAAACATTTGCATATTTTGCAAGCTGAAAAACCCAGAAACCATACTGTTCATTTTGATGTAGCTTAGAGTACACTTTTCTCGAAAATGTGATGATTCATTACTCAGTGAAAAAAAATCTCTTCAGTCACTTTGACTGTTGACACTTTGGGAATAAATTATTACTATGGATGAAGGGATGGTTAAATGGGAGGAGATGGTTATAATTGATCACTGCTCTTCATGGACTGATATGTGTGGGGTACCACAGGATATAGTGTTGGTTCCCTTAGAGTTTTTAATATTTATTAATGATAATGATGTAGGTATTTCAGGCTGAAAGAACATAAAGCTGTTGGATAAGGAATACAGAGATTAGCTGAGGGTGCAAAAGGGTATTCTTACTGAGAGAGAGACTAGTTCTGTCCATATTTGTTGTACTTGAATGGAGTTTTTGCCCTAACCCGTCTTTTGGAATGTAGTAGTAGTAGTGGCATGTGATGCAAGAAAGCAAATGTATGAGCTTATGCAGCATCAGCCAAAAAAAAAAAAAAAAAAAAAAAATCACACCATTCCCTCCAAATGCCTGTCCAGTTCCTCCTTAAATTTATTCAACCTATCAACTTCCACAACGACAGATGGAAGTTTGTTCCAGCAATTAACCACCCGCTGGCTAAAGGCAAATTTCCGCACATCTGTTCTACATCTGTCCTTTCGTAATTTGAATTTATGCCCCCTTAGGTTCGTAATATGAACAAGTGGAAGGATCCTATCAGAATTCAGCGTGTTGAACCCATTCAAGGCCTTATACACCTCAATCAAATCACTGCGCAGGTGCCTAGTCTCCAGCCACTGCAATTTGCAGAACTTAAGCCTCTCTTGATAAGAGGATCCCTTCATTCCCCTCACTAATCTTGTTGCCCTTCTCTGTACACGCTCAAGTAAATCTACATCCTTCCTAAAATGAGGCCTCCAGACCTGTATGCAGTACTCAAGGCGTGGCCTGACCATTGCCTTATACAGAGGGACAATCACCTCCTTTTCCCTGCTAGCAAAATTCCTATATATCATTGACAAAACCCCATGAACTGCCCTGGCAGCCTGTCTGCATTGCTCAGAAAACTTCATATCTGCCTGCACAATTACTCCCAGGTCTTTTTCATTTTCTACCACCTTAAGTGTAGTACCACACAGTTGGTACTACACTTAACGTTTCTCTGGGGTTACTTCTACCCATATGCAGTACTTTGCATTTGTCAAGGTTAAACTTCAGTTGCCACTTCTTAGCCCATCTGCCGAAATTATCTAGATCCTGTTGCAGTAGCACACTGCCATTACTGTCATTAACAACCCTGCCAACCTTTGTATCATCTGCAAACTTCGACATTAAGCCTGATATACCTTCATCAATATCATTGATAAATATACAAAACAACAGTGGACTAGTAGGACTAGGTCCACTGTTGGTAGGACTATTAGTAGGACTCCACTAATAACATTAGTCCAAGAAGAGCAGCACCCATTGATTACCACCCTCTGTCTTCTCGCACTTAACCATCCTTTTATCCATTGTAGCAACTTACCCTTAATACCATTCTGCTCCAATTTGTACAATAGTCTTCCATGCACAACAGTGTCAAAAGCTTTCCTGAAATCCAAATATATGATATCAAAATTATTTTTTGCATCCAGTTCCTTTGTAACCACAATCATAATATCCTATCAAATTTGTCAGACAAGACTTTCCCTTAACAAACCCATGCTGTGTCTGAATTATTGCTGCAGTCCTGTCTAGATGATCCTGCAATGCATCTTTAACCAGCGACTCTAAATGTTACCAGCAGTGGTCTATTCGGGCCGGAATGCACTGGAACAACGTTCTTTGCAGCTCCTTCTTTAACTTTGTAAATAAAAAAAAATGCAGAGTTGCAAGGTCAGGGCTTTAGGGTGGATGAGGAACACATTTGACGTTAATGCTGAGTACTCAATGACAGTATAAGCAATGTGAGGTCTCATATTGTTGTGATGTAGCATCCTCCCACCTGCATGCAGTTGTGATCATTTGTGATCCCACAAAGCGTGCAGTACAGTTCTGTAGTATGGTCCTGTAACAGTTGTATGATGTGGCATAACATACTCGTAAACCATTCCTTGAATGTCAAAAAAATGAGATGACCATAATCTTTTGTGCAGAAGCCACAACTTTTGCTTTTTTTTGGTGTTGGCAATGACAGACTTTTGCTTACTCTCTGGGTTGAAATGATGAAGCCATGTCTCATTCACCACCATTATCATATTGTGCAGAACCTCACTTTCTTCAATAGCCATCAGTTGCAACTCCTGATAAACATGCAAACTTCATGTTTATCAGGAGCTGAAAACATGCATGACGTCACTGAGACACGTGGCAGAGAAGAAAATGCATGGGATGCATATCAGGAGACACAGATGCCTATGGTAGATATAAGATAGTATCTAATCAAGTCACAAAGGAGGTTAGGCAAGTAAAGCCAGATTATGAGAAATCTTTGGCAAAGGATACAAAGAAAAACAGTAACGACTTCTTTACTTATGTAGCTCTAGAAGGACGGAGATGAATCAGATTGGTCCACTTTATATCAATGGTTCAATTTTTGATGATTCTGCTGAGGTAGCAGACAAACTGAATGAGTATTTTGCATCTACATGAACACATGAGGAGTTATTAAGGGAGGAGAATGCCAGACGTTTATCAAACTGTAATGGGGAGCTAAAGAATTTTGTAATAACTGAGCAAAATGGAGGAGAAATTGTTGAAGTTAAACATAAGGGAGGCAGCAAAGGAAGTAAGCAGGCCCTTAGTCATGATTATGAGGGCATCCTTGGATTCAGGAGAGGTCCCCATGGACTGGAGATGTGCAAATGTATCCCCAATTCACAAAGGGGGATCAAAAGGTAACACAAGTAATTACAGGCCTGTTAGGTTAACTTGTGTTCCTGGGAAAATAATGGAGTCACTGGTTAAAGAAGCATTGCAGGATCATGTAGACAAGACTGCAGTTATAGTTCAGATGCAGCATGAGTTTGTTAAGGGGAAGTCTTGTCTGACCAATTTGATTGGGTACTATGATGCGGTAACAAAGGAACTGGATGCAAAAAATTTTGATATCATATACTGTACTTGGATTTTAGGAAAGCTTTTAATACTGCTGCACATGGAAGACTATTGTACAAGTTGGAGCAGTATGGCATTAAGGGCAAGTTGCTGCTATGGATAAAGGGATGGTTAAGTGGGAGAAGACAGAGAGTGATAATTGATGGCCACTGCTCTTCATGGACTAATGTTATTAGTGGTGTCCCCCAGGGGTGTGTGTTGGGCCATTGCTATTTTCTGTATTTATCAGTAATATTGATAAAGGTATATCAGGCTTAATGTACAAGTTTGCAGATGATATGAAGATTTGTAGGGTTGTTAATGGCAGTAAGGACAAAGTGTAAAGTGTTCATTGTCTAACGGCCCAAGGGGTTTCCCCCATCTCAGTGTTGTGTACGCTGTTTGTGAAACACAGACCACTGTGAAGGCCAGAGATTTTAAAAAGTGTAAGGTACATGTTTATGTTGTGTAGTGTCATGTTGTGTTGTTCCTCTGACCTTTTAGCCGTTGGGCCCCTAGTGGGACCCCCCGTTGCCCACACTTAACCCCGAGGAGGTAGGTCAGGTATAGAGGGATCGCATTAGAAGTAATTACTCTGGCAGGCCCTGCCACCTAATTTGCAGTAAGGACAGTATGCTACTGCAATAGGATCTGGAAAAGTTGAGTAGATGGGCTGAGAGGTGGCAACTGAAGTTTAACATTAACAAATGCACATTGCTGCATATGGGTAGCAGTAATCCCAGAGTAACTTAAGAACTGTGGTACTACACTCAGTGTAGTGGAGAATAAAAAAGACTTGGGGGTAATTGTGCAGTCAGATATGAAGTTTTCTGAGCACTGCAAAAAGGCTGCAAGAGTGGGGTCTTGTCAATGATATATAGGAATTTTGCTAGCAGGGATAAGGAGATGATTATCCCTTTGCATGAGGCAGTGGTCAGGCCTCATTTTAGAAAAGATGTAGATCTGCTGGAACGAGTACAGAGAAAGGCAGCGAGATTAGTGAGGGGAACAAAGGTTGCTGTTATCAAGAAAGGCTTAAGTTCTGCAAATTGTGTGGTCTGCAGACTAGGCACCTGTGTGATCTGATTGAGATTTATAAGGCCTTGAATGGTTTGAGCAAGCTCTATGCTGATGGAATTCTTCCTCTTGCTCAGATTCTGCACCTGAGGGGCATAAATTCAAATTGAGAAAGACAGTTGTAGAATAGGTGTGCGGAAATTTGCCTTTAGCCAGCGGGTGGTTGATTGCTGGAACAAGTTTCTATCTGTCGTGGAAGTTGACAGCTTAAATGAATTCAAGGTTGAACTAGACAAACTTTTGGAGTGAATGGATGGGTGAAATGGGGGAAGTTTTTTTTTTTTTTTTTTTTGACTGCTGTACATACTGGAGTAATGTAGAATTAAAGTCAAGTTGCTGCTATGAATAAAGAGATGGTTAAGTGAAAAAAAAAAAAAAAAACAGAATGATTATCAATGGGCACTGCTATTTGTGGCCTAATGTTATTAGTGGATTCTCCCAGGGTTCAGTGCTGTCCCCATTGTTGTGTTCAATATTTATTAATAATATTGATGAAGATATATTGCAGGTTGGTTAATGACAGCAATGATGGCATGCTGCTGCTACTGTCATTACTAACATTGCCAAATAGAAGGTATTGCATATAGGTAGCAGTAATCTCAGAGTAACTTATCAACTGTGTGGAACTACACTTACAGAAGTAGAAAGTGAAAAATACCTTGGTGTAATTGTGTGCAGTGTTAGATATGAAATTCTCTGAGCAGTGCAGATGTGCTGCCAGGACAGCTCATGGGATTTTGCCAATGATATCCAGAAACTTTGCTAGTGGAAATAAGCTGATTATTGCTTTGTATAAGGCCATGGTTAGGGTGCATCTTGAGTAATGTATATAGGTCTGGAGGCCTCACTTTAATTTAGCAAGGATATAGATCTGCTGGAATGGGTGCAGAGAAAGGAACAAAAAACAAAAGGGTGTCCCCTTACCTGGAAACACTTCAGTTCTGCAGTGAAGAATGCCGCTCACATTCTAGGAATGTGAGCGGCATACTTCCTCTTGCTGAGACTACGCACATGAGGGGACATAAATTAAGAAGTATGGTTGCAGGATAGATGTGCAGAAATTTGCCTTTAGACAAATTCTTGAATGTTATGGATGGGTGAAGTGGTTTCTTTTCTTTCTTTCTTTCTTTCTTTCTTTTTTTTTTTTTTTTTTTTTTTTTGGATGATGCTATATAAGCTTGCTTTTTTGCTCACTGCCACATCCATTGTTACGTTGGCAAAACTAGACATAAACTTGGACCCACTGCCAGGGCTGTACACTGTGCACATGCTATGCAATGCAGCTTTGTTTTGGTCTTAAATTCTGCAGTTCAGCTAGAAATAGCAAGCAGTTTTTCATGAACAACTGTGACCATTCTTTATTGAACAACTCTCATTTATGCAGTGTAAACCTCTTAAAATTGAGTGTGGAAAATGGGTATGCTTAATTTACCAGTTAGTATTAAGTTTGCTTAGCATCAGTAGTGGCAAATGATGTAAAAAAGCAAGCTTATACAGCATCAGCAAAAAATAAAAAAATAATAATAATAATCTCCCATTTCATCTATAGTTTGAATAATTCAAAGAAAAGCTAAGCTAAATAAGTTATTGGAGGCGATAGACAGGTGGTGTTCAAATTTTTGTGTTTTTTTTTTTTTTTTTTTGACTGATGCTTTATAAGCTTGTCTTGCATCATTTGCCACTACTAATCATGACCAATCATAGCCACATGCTTTTATTACTCATTCTTAGTAGAACATATACAGAATATCTTGCAGATCACATTCACTAGTAAATGGTATCAACCTTAAAAATAATCTCAAGCTAATATGTAGACTAGAATAATTTTTCTTGGTGACAAATGAACATGCTTCATTTTCCACTGAGCAGTGATCAATATCAGCATGCTATCTGTTTCAGTTCCATCAAAAATCACAAGATCCTGATATTTGAATGAATTATGCACATTGCAAGGAAAGAAAGTGTGTTCGTTTCTGAGAAGAGAATCTAACTTTTTATGCAGTGCAATATTCAAAAGTCTTATTTTAGCATTAGTAGTGGAAATGATGCAAGAAAGTAAATCTTATAACAACATCAGCCAAAAAAAAAAAAAAAAAAAAAAATCACCTTCCATCTCACTGGTTTTCATAAAATAAATGCTGTGGACAAACTGACAAAATATTAAACTTTCAATGTAGAACAGTGGTATTTCTTTTTTGTGCATTGCCATCTAGCATGGTTGGGGAATGAGGGACTGTGAGAATATTTAGCATTGAATTGGAGATACTTCATACGCAATGTCAACAGTTAGAAAATGGCTAATTTGTAATCCTTGTTCTGTCTCATTATGTGTATGGACAATGAACTGATAAAGGGTTTGTAATGTGATGCTCATTTATTGAAATTATTGTGGTGCATAAAGGGTTTGAATAGCTTTTCTTCATGGGTAGACTAAGCCCTCCATTGAGAGGACTGTGCCATTGTTTCTGAGTAATAATGCTACACCTATGATGTGTGACCAGTGATGATGGAGGAAACAAAGTGCAAGTCAGCAGTAGCACCTTGATATCCTCATGAATGCATATTATAGCTGATTTAAAGAGTAGCAGTTCATCTTGCATAACGTGGGGCTTCGATAGCAATACTTGATGTTCAGTAGAACCTCAAATCTAAAATTTTCAAAAATCTGGAGCTTTTTGAATATTTCTGAGGGTAATCAGCTGTACAAGGACAGACGGTAAAATAGGCTGGTTGTACATAAAAGAAAAGAAAAAAAGCAGATGTACTGCATTATGTGTTCCATTAATAATTTCTAAATACCAGTTTCTTTCTGTTTTGCATATTTATTAGCTGCTAGTTTACAATATAGTACAGTATTAAGCATCCAGTGTTAGACAATTTGATTGCTGAAATCATTTTGCCATGATTTATGCCTCCAATTAAAAAATATTGGACAGTTGCAATACTCTTACTGAAGACAGCATTCAAACCTGCAACATTTATTTTTTTTTTCTGCAAATACAAAGGGTAGCATAGGAAAGTTTTGCAATATGACGCAACAATAAATCACAGGAAGCTGCTTGTTGCTGCATGTTGAGACATGTTCATACGTGCATAGTAGCCGCCGCGCCAAGTCGATGGGCTCAGTTATTCATTAGTAGTGAGAGTGTAAAGTGCTTGTGATGGCATCGTGATCACGAAATGAGATAAGGACAGTTTTGCGGTATAATTTCGTGCGTGATTTAACCATAGACCAGTGCTTAGAAGAAATGACTCTCGCACTAGATGATGATTGTCCACATCATACAACGATATTCAGGTGGTATAGAGAATTCCAAAGGGGAAATTTCACTCTGGAGGATTCTGAGAGGCCGGGAGGGCCACGAACGTCAGTTACGGAGGAAAACGTTACTGCTGTGAGGAAAATGCTTGACGAAAACAGGCGAGTGATCTACCAACAGATAGAGGATACTTTGGGCCTAAATGCACCAGCAATTCGTTCGATTCTGCAAGGTCATTTGCACGTGAAGAAACTTTGTTCTCTCTGGGTGCCGCATCAACTGACTGAAGAGCAGATGACACGACGTGTGACTTGGTGCCGGGAGATGTTAAAAAAGTTTGATAAGGGACAATCTCGGTACGTGAACAACATCGTGACAGGTGACGAGACTTGGCTGTACTATTACGATCTGCCGAACAAGGCTCAAAACAAAGTTTGGGTCTTTGATAATGACGACACATCCGTAATTGTCAGAAAATCCCGATCTGTAAAGAAGAAAATGATAGCTGTATTTTTCAAATCGAGTGGAATTGTGGAACGTGTCGTTTTGGACACGCAGAAGACAGTCACAGCTAAGTGGTATACTGAACAATGCCTGCCTAAAGTCATTGGATCTATGAAGAACCTGCGGCCAAAGTCAAGAATGGACACCTGGTACCTCCATCGCGAAAATGCTCTAGCTCACCGCGCCAAAGCCTGCACCGAATATTTGACCACGACAGGACTGAAACTTCTCGAGCACCCTCCCTACAGTACAGACCTTGCTCCCTGCGACTTTGCACTGTTCCCGCATGTGAAAATGAAGCTAAAAGGGAGGCGGTTTTCCAGTGATGAGGACCTTCTACGGGCTTGGGACAACGAGTGTGCTTTACTCCCTAGTGAAACTTGGCAGAACTGGTTTAAAGATTGGTTTCGGAGGATGGAGAGGTGTATTGAATGTACAGGAAATTACTTTGAAAAAATTAAATAAACAAAGCTGTATTGCAAAACTTTCCTAGTACCCTTTGTATGTTACCCAGTGTACTAACCTAACAATATGGTTAACATTTTGTCTTAATGCTGATGACTGTCATTTTGTGGAAATTATAGGATCAGAGCTATTGTATTATCTGATAAATATAATGAACTACCGTATTTCCCCATGTATAAGACGCACCTTAATTTTGGGGCCTGAAATTTGAAAAAAAATGTATTACATGAAGTTATTGAACTCAAGTTTTATTCATCATAAAATTCATACAACTCTTCATTATTGTCAAAACTCCCATCCATTAGCTTGTCCTCATCTGTGTCTGACGACGAATCACTGTCTTCATATATTGCCTCGTCCTCAGTTCCATCGATGGCATTTGAAATGCCACACTTCTTAAATGACTTGACAACGATCTCAATCTTGATATCATCCCAGGATCTTTTCACCCAGGTACAAACTTCTCCTATAGTTGGTTTCTTCACTCTTCCTGCTGGGGTCAAATTGTCCCCAGAAGACTTCATCCATTGGTTCCATTCGTCTCTCATGGCAGCTTTGAATGGTTTGTTAATGCTGACATCAAGTGTTTGGAGCTGGGATGTCAAGCCTCCAGGTATGACGGCAAGTTTTGTTTTTTGCTCTGCAGCAATCTTCTTTGTGTTTTTTGTTATGTGTGCCCTGAACTGATCAAGCAGCAATATGGCAGGTTTGCATAAGAGCCCACCTGGTCTCCTGCTCCAAACTTTCTCAAACCAGATCTTCATCCCATCCTGCTCCATCCAACTCTTGTCATGAATGTGGACAAACACTCCTTGAAGAATGTCTTCTTTTGACATTGTTTTGCATTTGAAAATCAGCATAGGAGGCAGCTTGGTTCCATCAGCACAACAAGCTAGAACAACTGTATAATGGCTCTTTTCATGTCCACTTGTCTTCACAGTTACAGTTTTCACCCCCTTCTTATCAACAGTTCTGTTACTTGGGACATCAAATTGAAGGGGGACTTCAATTTTGGTATCAAAATCAGTGAAAGATGTTATTGAATTTTATCATTAAATTTTAACAAAAGCTTATTTCTCAGTGCTCTCTTCTTAAAATCCATTTTAAAAAATTATCATTTCCTATGGAAAAAAATTATTCCATAGGAAATAAAAATGAAAAGTAAAAATAAAAAAAATAACTATTAGCATTAGTAGAGGCATACGATGCAAGAAAGCGAGTTTATGCAGCATCAGCCAAAAAAAACAAAAAAAAAAAAAAAAAAAAAAAAAAAACCCCATAAATCCCTCCATTCTTTCCAAATGCCTGTCCAGCTCAGAGTTAAATTTATTTAGGCTATTAGCTTCCACAACGAAAAATGGAAGCCTGTTCCACCAATCACCTACCCACTGGCTAAAGGCAAATTTTTATACATCTATTCTACAACTGTCTTTCCTCAATTTGAAACTGTGCCCCTCAGGTTCTTAGTCTGAGCAAGAGGAAGAATCCCATCTGCATTCAGCTTGCTCAACCCATTCAAGGCCTTATACACCTCGATCAGATCACCTCGCAGGTGCTGCAATTTGCGAACTTAAGCCTTTCTTGGTAAGAGCACCTCTTTGTACTCCTCACCAATCTTGTTGCCCTTCTTTGTACTCATTCTAGCAACTTACATCCTTCCTAAAGTGGGGCCTCCAGACCAGTACACAGTACCCTAGGTGTGGCCTGACCATTGCCTTGTATAACGGGATAATCACCCCCCTGTCCCCGCTAGCAAAATTCCTATATATCATTGACAAGACTCCTGCCCTGCTCAGCGAACTTCATATTTGACTGCCAATTACCCCCAGGTCTTTTTCACTTTCCACTTCCCTGAGTGTAGTACCACTCAGTTGGTACATTTCTCTTCAGTTATTGCTACCCATATGCAGTACTTTGCATATGTCAATGTTGAACTTCAGTTGCCACTTCTCAGCCAACTTATCTAGATCCATTTGGAGTAACATACTGTCTTTACAACATAAGATTGCTCATCGGTGAAGACAGGATATTAGAGATGGAAAAGGAATTAGAAAATGTGAATTGGAATATCATCAGTTTGGCTGAAACAAGAAGAAGAAATGGATTACTTATAAGTTTATCAAGTGGAAATCTGCTGTACACCAATGGAAACAGTGAAAGGAGTGAAGGTGGAGTTGGGTTTCTGGTCCATAAAGATTTAAAAAACATTTTGGAATTCAAAAGTACATCACCAAGGGTGTCAAGAATAATACTCAAGATTTCTAAGAGGTACAAGCTAAAGGTTATAATGATTTATGCACTAACATCGAGCCATGATGATGAAGACATTGAAGAAATGTACACCGAAATTGAGTCTTCTAGATGAGCAGAAAACCCACTACACTATTATTATGGGGGACTTCAATGCTAAGGTTGGTGAAAGAGGTGAAAGACTTGTGGAATTTGCAGATTCTCAAGGATTGTCAGTAATGAACCCTTTTTTTCAAGAAAAGGGTGAACCGAAAGTGGACATGGAAGAGTCCAAATGGATTAACAACTAATGAAATCAACTTCATCCTCACTAACAGAAGATACATTGCGAATGATGTTACCGTCCTGAATAAGGTAAATGTTGGAAGTGATCACAGAATGGTAAGGTGTACACTTGATATAGATAAAGGAAAGGAAAAAACTGACTTGAGTAAATAATGCAAAGGTCTTTGAGATAACAGAAGAGGAGAAAAAGCAGTGTGAACTGGAACTTAAGAACAAGTTTGAGCTTCTGCAGACTGCTCAGGACCAAGATATCGAAGAGGAATATTACAACTTTCTGAAAGTGATAAAACCCAAGAAGCCTATAGGGAAAAAGAAATCCAAAGAAGAAAAAAATTAGTCAAGAAACACTTGTTATGATGAACCGAAGGCGACAAATGAAGAGCAAGATAAACACTGACAAGGAGAAAATTGAGTATACTGAGTTATGCAAAGCCATTAGAAAGAGACTCAGAGAGGACATAAGAAGATTTAAGACAAGAAAAGTAGAACAGGCATTAAGGGAAAACAAAGGATTTAAATCAGCAGTAATACAGAAAGACAAATGATACTGAAACTGAAGAATAGAGATGGTGTACTTGTAGCAGAGAAGGCATAATTCAAATAGCAGAAGACTACTATAAAGAGTCATACAAGGAGCGAGGGAATGATGCCAGCAGTGGGGAAGATGGATCGCAAATTAGCAACACATACGACATACCCGATATTTTTCCTGATGAGGTAGAACATGCATTGAAGAAAATGAAGAATCAGAAAGCCCTGGGGGAAGATGATGTTACTGTAGAGTTGTTAAAATTGTGAGGAAGAAACATAACACAAAAACTGGCAAGGCTCTTCACAAAGTGCATTACAAAAGGTGTGACGCCTAAGCAGTGGAATAATGCAATCATAGTTTTGCTGCATAAAAAAGGAGATAAATTGGAAATTATAAACCAATTAGCTTGTTATCCCACATCTACAAGTTGTTCACAAGGATCATTACTAACAAATTAGAAAGAATGCTTGATGAGAATCAACTGAAAGAGCAAGCTGGCTTTAGGACAGGATTCTCAACTATGGATCATCTTCATGTAATATCACAGCTAATGGAGAAAGCAAATGAATATAAAACACCATTATGCCTGGCATTTGTGGATTATGAAAAGGCATTTGACTCCATACAGCATAAGGCAATGTTTCGGGCACTGGAAAGACAAGGCATAGATACCCCATATATTATAATTTTGAAGAAAATATATGAGAGTGCTACCTCCTTTATTAGACTAGACAAAGGCAGTGGGAAATTTAAAATTGAGAAAGGAGTTCGACAAGGAGACACAATATCTCCAAAGCTGTTTACTGCTGCCCTTGAGGAAGCTTTCAGAAGAATAGACTGGCTCCTTGCTGCGACCAATGTGAATGGAGAGTACCTAAACCATTTACGATTTGCAGATGACATTGTGGTCATAAGCCACGATCCCAAAGAATTAGAGGGAAATCTTAATCAGTTATGCCCAGTTAGTAAAGATTTTGGACTAAAGATGAATATGGCTAAAACAAAAGTAATGATGAACAAGTATGCCACAGAAAGGGACATTATGATTGAATGAGCAGTAATTGAAAAGGTGGAGTCATATAATTATCTGGGACAAGTTATTAGCCGTAATAATGATAAATGGCTGGAAGTCAAGAGAAAAATAAATTTTGGATGGATAGCATTCAGGAAATATAGTCACATACTGAAGAGCAATATCCCAGTTTGTCTGAAATGTAAAATAATGAACTCCCCACCATGACTTATGGAAGTGAAACTTGGGCACTCACCAAAAGAATGGAAGAGAAGATGAAAACTACACAGCGAAGAATGGAATGAATTATATTGGGAATCAGACTGTTAGATAAGAAGAGAAACACATGGATTAGGCAGCAAACTCGAGTAAAGGATATTCTTATCAAAACTAAAATGGTCTTGGGCAGGACACATAGCTCAAAGACATGATGACAGATGGACTAAGAAAATAACAGAATGGTACCCAAGAGGAGCTAGAAGAAAACCTGGAAGACAGTGGCGGAGATGGATAGATGAAATTCATGAGTTTTTGGGTAGTAAATGGATGGCCAGTGCTCAAAACAGAAGGAACTGGAAAGTTGCTGGAGAGGCCTTCATCATGCAGTGGATTAAAAATGGCTGATGATGACTGTCTTTATTGTCATTAACAACCCTGCCAACCTTTAAACAACCTTGCCAACGTTAAACCTGATATACCTTCATCAATATCATTGACAAATATACAAAACAACAATGGGCCCAACACCGAACCGAAATGAGTATACAGACAGTACCCTCAGTTTTAGCTATAAACTATATAATTGTATTGAATTTTGTTGTGAAATTTTTATTATGTATGCAAACACTGAAAAATATGAGCCATCACAACTTCCCAGTTCATTACATGCATGGATGTGGATCAGCACTTTTTTTTTTTTTTTTTTAACCAAGGATAATCTGTGTGCAAACAAACTGGAACTTGAAGTTGTGAATTAAGGTTGTTTAAATTTCCTCTGATGAAGAAGCCAGCTCTCCAGCTCAAGTCAAGAAGCCAGCTCATTGTAGCTGCTCTTCCAGTTTTGTTGTCTAATTTAACATTCTCTCAAAAATAATGTGTATTTCACTTAGGAAGAAAAATGTTCAAGGTATTTCCCTGCACTCAGCCACCTTTGTAATGGTGAATTAAGGCTTCCATACATAATGTTAATTTCTTCTCAAAATGTATGGAACTTGTGATGTAAAAGTGACTTTGTTCCCACCTCAAATTAAATCTCCTCCTTTACTGTAGTTTTTATTACATTACTTTGTTTCAGTGATTTTACCTATGATTGTATCATTCATTAGTTCTTCTTGATGAATGATCAAGTGAATCCAAAATTCACCTAATCTTGTTTTAAAAGTCATGTCAATCCATTTGCTCACTGATTCCATTCAGCATTGAGCCTTGGCTCTATTTTTAACAGTACACAAGCACTTGTCAAACCTCCAAATTTTGTCACACTTTTTTGCACAACTTCATAAGTGTTGATTTATGATCTTATTTTTTAGACTTGGCAAGTTCTAATGCCATTGAATAAGAATCGGTCAAATTCAGAATCTTTGTTATTTAGGTAAATATCTAAGTTTAACTTTCTTCTTATCCTGCAATGCAGTTCTTGATGAGCCTTTGTATTTTTTCAACTCATTGTCACAGAAATGCAAGTAATGTCTTTAAATTGTGAATTCCTTGCAGACAGACTGGCCTTGTAAACACACTAGACACTGGAGTTTTGTTGTTTTCAATAATAAAATCATTTCCTTGTCATTGTCCAAATGTTTTCTTTTTTTGTCTTCCAGTTTATGGTTTGCATGTATAACACTCTGCACTGATATAGAAAAAAATGATTTTTTGGACTCATAATGGTGTACATAACTTGCTGAGACAACCTTTCTCCTTTGTAGCATGAAGTGCTTTAGAGTTTTACATATATATATAACTAAAATGGGCTAACACATGGGCTGTATTAGGGTAACTAATAGTAAAAACAGATGCATGTATACCACTGCTAGAAGTATAGTAAATAAATTTGATGAATTTAAAGTGCTGGTCAAGACATCAAAGGCTGATATTGTTGAGATATCAGAGACATGCTGTCATACAGATATAAGGAATCCAGAATTGGAATTTGGGGGGAGTACAATGTGTACAGAAAGGACAGACAAGATGGAAAGGGAGGAGGGATTATGTTAGTTAAGAAACACACAATCTAATGCAGTGCATCCAGTTGACATTGGTGGACAGTGTAATGTTCAGTCAGTTTGGTGTGACATAAGCACTGAGAAAGCAAAAATGAGTAAGATTATGTTATAGGCCTAATGACTGATGAATACAATGAAAAACTATACAGAGAAATAAATTGGGCCAGTAAATCAGAATATCTTATAATAGGGATTTTAACTTCTGAGATATTGACTGGTACTTGTGGGTTGTTCACTCGTACACTAGCAAGACTTTTTGTGGATTTGTTGGATGATTGTTTTCTACAGCAGCATATTCGAGAGGAATCACGGGGAGTAATACTCTTGATCTGATTATCAGCAGTGATTATTATTGATATTATTATTAGCCATATGGTGCAAGGAAACCTGAGACTTATGCTGCACGGAAACCTGAGACTTATGCTGCACTAACCGAAAAAATTTTCTGAATTACCCTGTGAGAGAGGAAGGGTCAGAAGTAGAAGAGAAGGGAATCGCCAAGGAAAAGAAGAATGATCATATCCAGCTCAGGACCCTGGGTGTGCCAAGCCCATAATGTGAGCCTCTGGGTAACATCATCACCAAGGATGAGTTTTTTAAGCCCATTTTGTGGTGTAGTGGAGAAGATGCGTGCTCATGATGCAAAGCGATTTCTTATTGCACACTCGATACTGGGTAAAGTCGAGCGAGTGCAAGGATGAAAACCCATTGCTGAAGCCCTTTTTTTTTTGGGGGGGGTGAAGTGGAAGTGGGTTTTTTTTTTTTTTTTTTTTTTTGGCTGATGCTGCATAAGCTTGCTTTCTTGCATCAAATGCCTCTACTAATACTAATCAGTTGAGACCACTGTAGTCACTTTTACAAAAGCAAAAACCCTTCTCTTTACCCTTGGTGGTAGTTACATCTTTTAAGTAAATCCCACATCAGTACACTGTCACCTAGTGGTTTCTTTATCTACAAATTCTTAATGCATGAATTATCACTGGATTATTCGTGCATTAGGAATTTGCATATAAAGGAACCACTAAGTAAGTGGCAGTGATCAAAGTGTACTGATGTGGGATTTACTTAAAGATGTACCACCATTTCGTAGAGGTGACTACAGTGGTCTCAGACAGTTTTTAAATTCTATACACTGGGACCAACTGATGTTACCAATCAAATTCTAAATGGGAAATTCAAGGAATTAATCTTAGAAGCTAGTAAGCTTTTCATACCAACTAAGAAATGCTGTTCAAGGTTTAGGCCTAAATGGATGTCAGATGAACTAATGAGACTCATGGCAGAGAAATAAAATGCATGGGATGCATATAAATTATCAGGTGACACAAGCTTATGGTAGATATAAGCTAGTCTGTAATCAAGGTACAAAGGAGGTTAGGCAGGCAAAAGCAGATTACAAGAAATATTGCCGACCGGGCTAGCCGCGTGGGTAAAGTACCTGCCCGGCAACCCAAAGGTCGCGGGTTCGATTCCCGCCTCGGGCTTGGATCAAAGTACTGCAAAAACCTTGGGAGGTGCAATATGGCCACAGAAGCCGATGCGCCAACAACTACCAAATCAAAAAAAAAAAAAAAAAAAAAAAACGAAATATTTGGCAAAGGATGCAAAGAAAAACAGCAAAGACTTCTTTACTTATATAAACTCTAGAAGGTTCGATGGTTCAAAATCAGGAGAAATTGTTGAAGTTAAACACAAGAAAGGCACCAGAGGTGGATGGGATCTATTCAGTTATATTATTAAAGGTGGCGGCAAAAGAAGTAAGCAAACCCTTAGCCATAATTATGAGCATCTTTTGACTTGGAGTTCCCCCACAGACTGGAGATGTGCAAATGTATCCCCAATTCACAAAGGTGACACAAATAATTACAGAGCTGTTAGTTTAACTTCTGTTTTGGGGAAAATACTGGAGTCACTGGTTAAAGAAGTGTTGCAGGATCATCTAGACAAGACTCCAGTTATATTTTAAACACAGGATCAGTACATTAGGAGAAGTGTTGTCTGACCAGTTTAATTGGATACTATGGTGTGGTCACGAAGGAACTGGATGCAAAAAGTAATTTTGATGTCATATACATGTACTTTGATTTCAGGAAAGCTTTTGATACTGTTATACATGGGAAACCACTGTACAAATTGGAGCAGTATGGCATTAAGGGCAAGTTGCTACAATGGATAAAAGGGTGGTTTAGTGGGAGAAGACCGAGTGTAATCACACTGCTCTTCATGAATTAATGTTATTAGTGGAGTCCCTCAGGTTGGTGTTGGGCCCATTGTTGTTTTGTATATTTATCAGTGATATTGGTGAAAGTGTATCAGGCTTAATGTTGAAGTTTGCAGATGATACAAAAAATTTTGGCACGGTTGTTAAAGACAGTATGCTACTGCAACTTTCTTGTCAATGATATACAGAAATTTTTCTAGCTGAATATCCCGTTGTATAAGGCAGTGGTCAGGCCATACCTTGAGTACTGCATATAGGTCTGTGGCCTCATTTTAGGAAGGAGGTAGAGTTCCTAGAATAAGTACAGAGAAGGGCAACAGGATTGGTTAGGGGAACAAAGGGCTGCTCTTACCAAGAAAGGCTTGAATTCTGCAAATTGTATCTGGAGACTAGGTGCCTGTGTTGTGGTGTGTTGAGGTGTATAAGGCCTTGAATGGTTTGAGCAGGCTCAATGCTGATGGTATTCTTCCTCTTTCTCGGATTACAAACTAAGGAGCCATAAAGCGAAATTGAGGAAAGACATTTGTAAAATGGATATGTGAAATTTGCCTTTAGCCAGTGTGCAGTTGATTGCTGGAACAAAGTTCCATCTGTCATTGTGGAAGTTGATAGCTTAAATAAATTCAAGGAAGAACTGGATAAACTTTTGGAGAGAATGAATGGGTGAAATGGGAAGTGTTTGTTTTTTTGTTTTTTTTTTGCTAATGCTGTGTAAGCTTGCTTTTTTGTATCATATGCCTCAATGAATGCTAAATGCCAAATCGTTTTTTTCCATCTCAACACTGTTTGTCAATCTTGATCTTGTTTTAGACCTGGTGAATTTCACTCTTGAAAGCTGTTCACATTTATAAGTACTGCCAAAAATTGAGGAATGTTTTATTAGTGGAAAGCAAGCTAACGGAAGAGAGGGATAGAATTCCAATAGAGAAACATCTTGAAATTTCTGTTGATGTTCACTTAGTTCCAGTTGTAGCTATTTTCTCGCTTGATAAATATCTGCATTAAAAGGATTTGAAAATAGTGTGAAATATGCGTCTTTTGATTTGAAACCTAACACAGAATTCTATGTTAATGGCTATTAACTCTTCAGCATATGAAATATACTCAGAACTATTGCGATTGGCTAAAGTGTGAAAGTGGTAAGTAAGTGTAACCATCCCTAAGTTGTTTTTCCCAAAGTTGAAGTTTGATTTGGAAAGCTTTTATATGCATAAAGTTCATGAACTAACTCATTTTGTACTTGTATTTTCTGATTTAGCTCGTTTAAATGAGACGTGATATCAATAAGAAATGCAAGATTACGTGTCCATATAGTACTTTCTAGTTCTGGAACAGATTTGCCTTTCATCTCCATAAAGATGCAGACTTTTTCCTCTTAAGATTATAAATGTGCTGAAGCATTTTTCCTTTGCTTAGCCAACAAACTTCACAGTAATAGACCAATGTTCTGTATTCATTCTCAAGTTCTTCAAGGAATAGCTTGAACCTGGCAATGGTTGAGCTCCTTTGATTTTCTAAAATTAATGGTTCATACCACAACTTTCATCTCATTTGCCAATTTAAAAGATTTAGCATACAAGTTCTCCTGGTGTATCAAACCAGGAGAAATTCTGCGCTAAATCTGAAGAGAAGTAAAATCTTTTTCTTCCAAGTTTGAGGAAATGTATTTCTGATTTTATTTTGGAAATTAGACCCACCTTATTTCCGACCATTGCTGGAGTCCCATCTGTTGTCACACTTTCGAGCCTATCAAAAGAAAGGTTAAATTTCTTCATGGATGCTTTTAGTTTGTTGAAAATATCATCACCTGTGGTACCATCATCCATACTCCAAAGGCAAAGCATTTCTTCAGTAATAGAAAAAGCACTATCAATCCCACGAATAAAAATTGCCAGCTGGGCCATATCCGATATATTGGTGCTTTCATCGAGAGCCCCACGAAAAAGACTCAAATTTAGAAGCCAGCATTGCTAAGCTTTTTTCTATATCTGCAGAAATTTCCTCAATGCGTTTCGTAACCGTTCTTTGGTACAAGCTAATGACATCGAACTCTTCATTCTTCTCTGATTACAAAATATTAACAACAGAGGTTAAGCACTCCTTGACAAATTCACCATCAGAGTAACTTTTTGAGTGCTTGGCAATTTTCTCTGATACAATATAACTTGCAAGCAAAATGTCAGAAAATTTCAGCTTTTTCAAAAAGAATGTAGTCAGGCTCTTAGTCTGTTTCATCAGTTTTTCTAGTTTCATCTTTCTAATTTCTCCTTGAAGTTTGATATTCACTGTGTTTTGTATTGTAATGATGCTTAATATTGTATTCCTTGAAGACAGAAACAGTTTCAGGACAGTTAAGCACACGGGTTTGTTTTTAATTCAATAAAAAAATAATTATTTGTCCACCGTTCTTGAAACACTCTCTCGTAAAACAAAAGCTTTCTTTTGTTTGACAAAGACATTGTAAGGGTTCATCAAAAATCATTGATCAAACTTATGAAGTAAACGCACAAACAAAGTAAGAACTATGTACCACAAATGAAAATATTATTTTCATTTGTGATACATTTGTGGCAAGAAAACACAAAATGCCACAAACTACCATCTGCAAAAGTAAAATATATTCCTGTAGTGCTAGTTAATTAAGTTAATTACTTAAAAATAGTTCAGATCAAAGACCTTTGTGTACCTCAAAAATTTTAGGTTAAAAAAAAAAGGCAAAAATATGAACAAAATAAGATTTTTCCGGTCCAACTGAATGAATTATCGGGAGAAAAGTAGAAAACAAGTCAGCTGTTTAATGGAAATGAGAGAAAATGGCTGAGGGAAAGAATATGAGGGTAAACTTATCTAAAACAACGATTTGGACTTGTACATGTTAAAATTGCATCAAGTAGACAAGAGTCAATTTTGCTTAAATAGCTAGCTTAATTTTATTTCATTTTAGGCATATATATGAATTAACATTATTATATTATTTATTTCATTTAACCAAACACTTATACTCTTATAAAATTATCTTTCATTGCAGAATTTACACTTTACAGTATATTAAATATATTATCTGTATTGATTGTGAGCCACATCTGGCCCACGGGCCTAAGGTTGCCCATATGTGATGTAGAAGGTCACAAAAACATATAGCATACGTGTTGCTGTGAAATTGCTCATGTTGGTGCTGTGTGCGCGTGAGAGGCTTTGATTTCATAACTGATTTTTGAAGTATAGATTATGTAGTACTGTACTGCAGATAAACTGTAATGATCTACAGAATATTGGTCTGATGTTAACTGTTGTTAGACATTTGTAATCAGAACTACAAAGTAAAATTTTCAAAATGTTTCATATATGCCGCCAACTCGGCATTGTTATGGGCTTATATGAGAGCTTGAAGGACAGGGTAGATGTCCTCGAAGGATTTAAATTGAGGGCCCATCAAGCTCTCAGCTGCCCACACCAATGCCAGAGCTTGCACTTGAACACCACACAACACAGCGGCAACCCCCAAGGCAGAATGCACTGGTCCCAAAGTAACTAGTTGTTGAAGGTGACTCTATTGTCAGGAAACGGGGAACATATTGTGCAAAAAGGATAGATGGAACAGGACCAGGGTATGTCTGCCAGGGGCAAAGATTGATGACATTGTAGGGCAGATGTTATCCTTTAAGGGCACAAAGGGTGATATTGCTGTACATGTTGGCACTAATGATATTAAGAGTAGGAGACCGGCAGAATTACTTAACAAGTACAAGACAATGCTGAAAAAAAAGCCATGAGTTAGGATTGAATTAGAAAGTGTCTGCAATTCTGCCCAGACACTATAGGAGGGAGTATATGATGAGAGCCTTGTCGATCAATTTGGCCCTGGAGAGATTGTGCAAGGCTCAAGGGGTAGAATTTTTCTCAGCCTGGTCTGTGCTTGTTAACATGAGAGACTGCTTCTACGGGGATGGGATACACTTAAATAGAAAGGGTGCAAGAATATTTGCTGATGCTATCAAGGCAGAGTTAGGTCGGTTGGAAAACTGCTAGCTTGGAGGGATACACTGACTAATAGATTAACAGTAGCCGCTGGCAGAGGTAAAAGTGATTCTTGCACTACTTCTATTGAAATGTAATTGAGCAGCAGCCTGGAAAGCAAGGCAGTAGGAATTTCCAGGGTTGCTGGGAGTCGTAGTGGAACAAGTAAATACATGGGCTGTGTTAGGGTAACTAAGAGTAGAAACAGGTGCATGTATACTTGCATGTACACCAATGCTAGGAGTATAGTTAATAAATTCGATGAGCTTGAAGTGCTAGTCAAGACATCAAAGGCAGATATTGTTGGGATATCAGAGGAAATGGTGTCACACAAACATAAGCAGTGCAGAACTGGAATTTGGGGAGTACAATGTGTACAGAAAGGATACACAGAACAGGAAAGGAGGAGGGGTTATGCTGTTAATTAAGAAACACATAAAATCTAAGGAAGTGCATCAAATTGATGTTGGTGGACATGCAATGTTGAGTCTGTTTGGAGTGACATAAGCACTGGGAAAGGAAAAATGAGAGTAGGTGTGTGTCTGAATCTGATGAGTATAATGAGCAATTTGGCAGAGAAATAGTGGGCCAGTAAATTAGAGTGTCTTATAATGGGGGATTTTAATTTCCCGGATATTGACTGGAATTTGTGGGTTGGTCACTCACACTAGCAAGACTTTTGTGGATTTATTGGATTGTTTTCAACAGCAGCATGTTCGGAAGGCAACTAGAGGGAGTAATACTCTTGATCTGATTATCAGCAGTGATTCTTCATGCATCAAGAACCTGCAGATAAAAAAACTACTATGTGGCAGTGATCACAGTGTGCTAAAGTGTGATTTACTCAGAGGTAACTACCATCAAGGGTAAAGGGAAGGGTTTTTGCTTTCGTAAAGGTGACTATGGTGGTCTGAGACAGTATTTAAATTCTATATGGTGGAACCAACTGATGATGTTACCAACAGCAAATTCAAAATGGAAAGCATTCAAAGAATCTTGAAAGCCACTAGGCTTTTCATACCAACAAAGAAATATTGTTCAAGATTTAGGCCTAAATGGATGTCAGACGAACTAATTAGACATGTGACAGAGAAGAAAAATGCATGGGATACATATAAATTAACATGTGACACAGAAGCTTGTGATAGATATAAGCTGGTCTGTAACCAAGTTACAAAGGAGGTTAGGCAGGCAAAGGCAGATTATGAAAAATCTTTGGCAAAGGATACAAAGAAAAACAGCAAAGAGTTCTTTACTTATGTAAACTCTAGAAGGAAGGGGATGAATCAGATTGGTCCACTTGATATTAATGGTTCAACTGTTGATGATCCTGCTAAGGTAGCTAACAAACTAAATGAATATTTTGCATCGACATTTAAGGAATTGGTAGAGAATTTCGAGAAGTTGAAGCTGATTGAGCAGGGCAAGGTTTCTCAAAACGGAAAGTTGAATGCAATGTGCTATCATCGGCAAAACTATGGATAGGATTTTCATTCAATGGAAGAAGGTCATTAATATACAAGAGGAAAAGAGTGGGGGAAAGAACTGAACCTTGGGGGACACAGGCATTAGTGGAGAAGTTAGAAGACAGAGAGCCATCTACCATCACCCTCAGTGAGCGATCAGAGAGAAAACTGGATAACCAATTACAAAAAACAGTTGGCAGCCATAAGATGGAAGCTTGTTTAGAAGACCTTTATGCCAAACACAATCGAAAGCCTTTGAGAGATGTCAAGAGCAACTGCTTGTGTTTTACCGAACTTTTCCATTGAATTAGTCCATAAATGGGTAACATACGCCAGAATATCACCAGTGGAGTGACACTGACGGAATCCATACTGGCGATCATTGATCAGATGGAAGGTTTCTAGGTAGTTTAAGAGCTGGTGGTTAATTGATTTCTCCATTACTTTAGAAAGAGTAGAAGTAATTGGATGGGAGGGATTTGTCACCCTTTTTTAGGAACTGGCTGTATATCAGCAAATTTCCAAGCAGAAGGAAAAACACCTTTGGAATAAGAAAGTGAAAAAAGGCGACAAAGAATAGGAGTAAGTTCAGGAGCACAGGTTTTGAGAACAAGTGAAGAAATACCATAGAGACCTGGAGCTTTCTTAGCATCAAGATTCGTCAAAATCCTTCTGATATCCTTTTGACAGAAGACCACAGGAGGCATTAAATGGCTGCTCTTGCGCCAATAGCTTTTAAATAACAACAACAGCATTAAATGGAGCATGTTGGGAATGGTGGGAGGTGTTTTACCAAGATCATTAATACATGAGTTGGAAGAAAAATGGGATGCTAGCAGGTCAGCCTTATCCTTGGCTGAAGTGACAACAGAACCATCTGGTTTGGACAGAGGTGGGAGCAGAGATGAGCAAAAATTGCAGCCAATAGCTTTGGCAAGAGACCAGAATGCTCGGCTACCATTAGGGCACTCTATCTGACCCAATAGAGAAATCACATAATTCTGTTAAGAGGGGAAACTATATCTGATATTTGCTAATAAATTAATATAACTGTAGAAACTGTCATTTAATAAGATTATTAAATGACAGTAACTATAACAGGTCTATCTTTGTTTGGATCATCATTAAATGCAAAATGCTAGCTCCAGGATAGAGCAAGTTCCCAGGGCCAGGCCACATTGTGCCCTAAAGTTTTTATTGTGGCTCTTAGCTTCTGCAGTATCGGTTATATTAGCATTAGCAAAAGGCACATGATGGAAGAAAGCAAGCTTATATAGCATCAGCCAAAAAAAAAAAAAAAAAATCCCTTATTTCACCCATCCACTCGCTCCAAATGTTTGTCAAGTTCTGCCTTTTTTTTTTGAATCTATTTAAGCTATCAACTTCTACAACGACAGGTGGAAGTTTGCATTTATATCCATTTATATTTTTTCTTGATAAAATATAAATGGATAAATGCCGTCATTAGTTTAATGTCCATCTTACCATATGTTTGTCAAAAGTCCTAACAATCTTTGGTAAGATACAGCCCACAGAAATTGAAAAAGAAAAGAACTTGCAGTTCAGCCTCACAGTTGCTAGAGAGACATGTAAAATACCAGTTGCCATACTGGATTTTTTTTTTTTTTTTTTTTTTTTTTTTCCCCAGTAGTAGCCAGGCAGTTAATTGGATTTAAGGCACCGATTTAGAAAACAATTGGCTTTATCAGTGGTTGTTGGTTCATTGGTTACTCAGTTATGTTCTTTTCCTAGGAAATACTTTGAATTACTTAGTGGATTGTTGCTGTCTTACTGTAATTGAAACCTTTTAAGGTGTGTGGAAACTCAAAAGGAGCTCATTCTTCCAACTTGGTAATGAGGTTACCAAAAGCAGAATGTTAAGCAATTAGAAATCTTCAGTTTAAAAATGTTTCCCATAAGCAGAGTAAAATATTTATAAATTCTAAAATAGTACTTAAAAATCATCTTTAACTTATATATGTGTATCTTTTCATTTTTATTTGTGTAGTTAATATTTCATACCCCTTGATCACTTTCCCTTCTAAGAAGTTTTCCCACATAAGAAGTTCTAAGCCTCCAGTCCTCTGGAAAACTTCTCAGGGTTCTACTGTATTTTATAAATTAATAATGTGATTGATTGAAATGTGGCAGCCTAAATGTCTAGACCTAAACTTGCAATTTAATTAATTGTAATAGTAATTAATCTGAATTTTATTTTATATAGGTGAGGTTATTAAAGGATGGGACCTTGGTGTGGCAACAATGAAAAAGGGTGAGTTGTCTTTACTTGCATGTCATCCAGATTATGCATATGGCAAAAATGGCAGCCCACCAAAAATCCCACCCGATGCAACACTTTTATTTGAAGTTGAACTGTTTGACTGGAGTATGGAGGATTTAAGCCCAAATTCCGACGAAAGCATTTTAAGAAATGTTATTGCAGCTGGAGAGAGTTATGGTACCCCTAATGATGGAGCATCAGTTAATGGTAAGAACATAATTCTAAAATCACACATTTTGCAGGTTATTCTTATATTTTGTAGCTTAACAATTGGGCATTAATGTGGCAAAAAAAATTTATTATTATTTTTTTTTTTCCTGTTACTAACTTCTTTTATTTTCTTTTGCCATGTAAGAAAATATTTGAACCATAAAGTTTGATAAAGTTAATAAAGTTTGAACCATAAAGTATTTATTATGAGAGATGGAAAAAATAAGAAAGTCACAATCTTTACAGTTGGAGGAGTGGGGAAAATATGTTGACTTAAATTAAAACAGGCCTCTCCTGGAGTCAACGTATAAATATTACCGAAAGCTTTGTCCTACCATTTTTTTTTTTTTTTTTTTTTGTCGGAGTAAAATTATTTTAAAAAACTGTCAGCTTGTTTGCAATGGATTCATCTTTTTCGTTTTTATACTGCACAATTATAAAGCATTCTGACAGATAATACAAGAAGTCTATTTTTAAAATGGAGTGAAATGGAGTAAGTTTTTCATTAACAAATAGCTCTGATAAGAGTTTTTAATAGCAAAGAAGGAACCAGTGGAGAACATTCACAAACATCTGGGGGGGGGGGACTACTAATAAGGTAATTCTCTTTCCCTTTATGTCCATAATGGGAACTTAAACTGTGGAAGGTTTCAGATACCTTGGCAGCAACATAAATAACAGCAATAGGATTCAAACAGATTTGAATCAAATTACCACAGGACAGTAGATCTGTATACTCATTGAACACTTCTCAAATTCAAACCGATATCTAGAAATACAAAAATTAAATTGTAGACAATGATCAAAGCCTGTCATAGCTACCATTCAAAGACCTGGCTGGTGGGTCTTAATAGTGAAAGAAGATGCAAACCTTTGAAATTAAGATATCCAAAGATATAATTATGTGATGGTAGAATAAACAAGGGGGGAAAATGGATTCAGTGTCACCTGACAGAAGCAGTGCAAATTTTCATCACCAAGATTATCGTGTAATTTCCATATTAAAGTCTGTGACATGACTGCTGTGAGAGCTGCTTGAAAACAAAATAGGTGAAGGTAAAGAAAGCCAACACGAGAACCACAGGAAACTTTAGCAGTCAAACATGTTTCCTGGTACTGCAGCTTCTCCCTGCATTCTCAGTAAACAGGTGGTGCATGTTATTGGTAGTGGCAGTAGAAGTTGATAACGATGTATTGATTAGTTTTTTCTTATTATTAAAAGCAGATTATTGGAGTTCATGAGTGGGCTGAAATTTACATATGGGTACACCCTCCAGACTGCCTCAGTCTTTTGGTTTTATCCCCCTTCCCACTGTTTTAACCTGATATGAAAATGACTTCTATGGATTGTGTGTTATCGGTAGTTGCAGTAGAAGTCGTTTTTCCTATCGGGTTAAAACAGCGGGAAGTGGGAATAAACACCCTAAGACTGGGCAGTCTTGGAGGGTGTACCCGTAAGTAAATTTCACAGTGCATTCTTAACATATATTAGGAAAGAATATTACCAATAACTGCAATAGTGGAGATAATAAAAAATAGAAGTGTGGTAACTGTGAAACAAATTTTTAATATTTTACCGCAAACTGCTAAAATAAGAAAACCTAAAAGGAAAAATTTTAGAAGTTACTGAAGAGACTGGCTATAAATCTGGGTGTGAACTATCACAGCATCCAATGGTAAAACTATATGTAGTGTGGGAATTCACAGTAGCAGGAACAGATATGGCAAAAGCAAATAGAAAAAACTGAAGGATAAATATTTAGTAAAATAGCAAAGTCTAATGTGGCTATAAAAATGCCAACATAATTAAAATAAATTAATATAAATATTTTATATTTCAATATTTGGAAACAACCAAATGCCTTTACCAATAAAGGCATTTCAATGTGTCTGTACCCTGCACTTCCTGGAAATTTTGGCCTTGAGGTCATTGTTAAATGTCTAGTATTTATTCAGAATGAAAGCAAAATTAAGTAGAGATTTAAGATAAAAACAGACAACTCTCAGGTTGGAGTTGTCTGTTTCGATTCCAAATCTTTACCTAGTAGCCCAGAGTGTTGAAATAAATAATCACAGAAAGTCAGATGTATGCAAGTGAAGACCATGAAGCTTGTAGTCTGGTTTTTGGTGGCATAACGTCCCGTCTGCACCAGTGACAGCCCTGAAAATCATAGTTATGTTTACTTGCTACCACCTTATTTTCAGTTTTTCTAACATTTTGGGATATTCTTAAACAGGAATGGTTCTACCACTGTCATTTTCACCTTACTTTGCATCAGCTTGCATCACTATTTCTTGCTTAGTAGTTAGCCTTAAAGATTCACAAATTATTAAAATTTGTTGTTTATAATATTTTTTGAAATGCATGCTTGCCATTTTCTTTAGCAACATAATTATAATCTCCAAGGATGCCACTAACACTGATGGAAAGTTACACCCTCAGAAAACTGGAGCATAAGCTTTATAGTTTTCATTCACATACTTTTAACTTTCTGCAACTGTGTATTTCAACACTCTGGGATATTAGGTTATTCAAGAGCAGAAGTTGTCTATTTCTATCCTAAATCATTACCAGTTTCACCTTCATTCAGCATGAATACTAGACATTTATCTTTGACCTCATAACCAAAATTTTTAGATAATTTTTATAAAATATTTAATATGCATACATCATGATCAATCTTTGCTGCACACTGTGCATGTTGGGCACTGTACTCTCTTATACTGGATGTGTATAAAACATATCTAGTAATTTAGACATTGATATACAGGGTGTTTCAGTTAAACGTTTCAGAACTTCTAAGAGGGGTAGGGTACATCCTGACAACTCGAAATCATATAGCAATGTGGGGTCGGAAATGCTTTCCTGAAGCGGTGTTGTACACAGAAGCACCATAAAGAAAAGAGACCGTAAGTGAGAAATCGTTTTAATAATACATGAAAAGAAGCAAAAGGTACATGGATTAAAGTAAGTGTTCGAAGTTTCTTCAACCTCGTATTGCTTTCGCACAGTGGTACCTTGGAAAATGTGCTACAAATCCCCTTTTTCCTGCTGAAGTGTTGTTTTCCGATGAGGCATTCTTCACAAGGGAAGGAATTTTCAACACGCATAACGACCATATCTGGGCGGTCGAGAACCCGCATGCAATACGACGTCGTGCAGCACAGATTCGGTCAATGTATGGGCCGGTATTATGGGAGATAACCTCATCGGACCTTACCTGTTACCGTGTCGTCTAACCGGACCTATCTACTTGATCTTTCTGCAGCAAGTATTGCCACAACTTTTGAGAGATGAACAGATTTCTGCATCGACGCAACAGACAATGTGGTTCCAACACGATGGAGCCCCTGCCCATTATAGCGGAGATGTTCGTAACTATCTGGATGTCACATTTGGTCAACAGTGGATCGGACGTGGTGGTCCCGTGCGTTGGCCTGCTCGGTCACCCGACCTATCATGTCTTGATTTTTATTTCTGGGGTCATATGAAATCGCTAGTTTATGACACCCCTGTTGACAATGCTGAGGAGCTGGTTGCAAGAATCGCAGTAGCTGCCGAAGAAATTCGAAATTCGCCTGGAGTATTCCAGAATGTTCGGATGTCCATGCGTCGGAGATGTGAGGCGTGCACTGTAGCCCGTGGAAGAAACTTCGAACACTTACTTTAATCCATGTACCTTTTGCTTCTTTTCATGTATTATTAAAACGATTTTTCACTTACGGTCTCTTTTCTTTATGGTGCTTCTGTGTACAACACCGCTTCAGGAAAGCATTTCCGACCCCACATTGCTATATGATTTCGAGTTGTCAAGATGTACCCTACCCCTCTTAGAAGTTCTGAAACGTTTAACTGAAACACCCTGTATAATCCATATACAGTACAATGTTGTATATACATAAAAGTACATAGCCACTGGTTGTTATGTCTTACAGCTATAGAAACATTACCCATATTGTCGTGATCATGCCTATCCATTTTTAGCCTATTATTATTTTTTACTTATCCTCTGATTCTTATTATTCCTTAATTATAAATCTGATGT
Source organism: Mastigoproctus giganteus (assembly GCF_048544385.1). Taxonomy (NCBI): domain Eukaryota; kingdom Metazoa; phylum Arthropoda; class Arachnida; order Uropygi; family Thelyphonidae; genus Mastigoproctus; species Mastigoproctus giganteus. The sequence goes on along the minus strand of NC_143584.1, from coordinate 213,767,737 downwards.
GGACCATATGTCAATTTCATTACCATATTACTTTATTAATGTTATATTTACACAATGTCATTTAAATGAATTGTTTGGATTGTATTTGGTAATTTACTTCTCAGTAAATTGTATCTCTTACATACAACCCATCCTGTATTACAGCCACTATGCTAATTACTAATTAGTGGTAAATAATTCACATAAAAATTATTAATATGGATCTAGTTTATATTAATGTTAATTTTTTTATTTTAAAATAAAATTTGAAGTTAAATTAAAATAATATTTCAGATAGTTACTGTTGTCAAAATATATAGAGTATGTGGATGGATGCACGTAGTTGGCAGCCTGAAACTTGCATGCCACTTGGTACAATGTAAGTTGGTGGGCACATATTTATGATATTCTTTGTTTAAATTATTTTTCTGTCCAAGGGATCAACAGTCCCTTTATACTAATCTATGTCAAAATTATTACAACCTTAACGATATGACTTGATTGCAGAATTATTTCATATTAGTGTTATTTTTCCATACCTTCTATTGAATTATTAATAGCTGTTAATTGAAGCTTTCATCATTGGGCCTAAGTAATATAGTATAAGAAACACAGATACAATATAGTGTATCTGTGTTTCTGATATGATATAGTTGTACACATTGGCACTAATGATATCAAGAGTAGGAGACTGGCAGAATTGCTTAACAAGTACAGGTCACTTTTGAAAAAAAGCCCTGAATTAGGGTTGAATTTGAAAGTGTCTGCAATTATGCCCAGACACGATAGGAGGGAGTATATGATGAGAGCCTTGTTGATCAATTCGGCCCTGGAAAGATTGTGCAAGGCTCAATGGGTAGAATTTTTTTCAGCCTGGACTGTACTTGTTAACAGGAGAGACTGCTTCTACAGGGAGGGGATACACTTAAATAGAAAGGGTGCAAGAATATTTGCTGATGCTATCGAGGCAGTGTTAGGTGGGTCAGAAAACTGCTAGCTTAGGGGGGGGGTGATACAAAGACTAATAGATTAACAGTAGCCACTGGCAGAGGTGAAAGTGATTCTTGCACTGCACTATTCTATTGGAATGAGCAGAAGCCTGAAAAACAAGATGCAGGATATTTCAGAGACTGCTGGGAGTCATTGCGGTACAAGTAAACACATGGATTGTGTTAGGGTTGCTAAGAAAAAGAACAGGTGCATGTATACTTGCATGTACACCAATGCTAGGAGTTTGGTAAATAAATTTGATGAATTTGGGGTATTGCCCAAAGCATCAAAGGCGGATATTGTTGGGATATCAGAGACGTGGTGTCACACAGATAAAGGAATGCAGAACTCGTATTTGGGGAGTACAACATCTACAGAAATTATTACAGAAGACAGGATAGGAAGGGAGGAGGGGTTATGTTATTAGTTAAGAAACACATAAAATCCAAGGAAGTGAAGCCAGTCGACATCGCTGGACAATGCAGTGTCGAGTCAGTTTGGTGTGACATAAGCATTGGGAGATCAAAATTGAGAGTAGGAGTGTGTTATAGGCTTAATGACTCTGAGTATAATAAGGAACTGTACAGGGAAATAGTGAGCCAGTAAATCAGAGAGTCTTATAATGGGGGATTTTAATTTTCCAGATATTGACTGGAATTCGGGGGCTGGTCACTCACACACTAGCAAGGCTTTTGAGGATTTATTGTATGATTCTTTTCTACATCAGCATGTTCGGGAGGCGACTAGAGGGAGTAATACTCTTGATTTGATTATCAGTAGTGATTCTTCATGCATTAAGAATCTGCAGATAAAGGAACCACTAGGTGGCAGTGATTACAGTGTTCTGAAGTGGGATTTACTCAAAGAGGCAACTACCATTAGGGGTAAAGGGAAGGGTTATTGCTTTCGTAAAGGCAACTACGATGGACTGAGACAGTATTTAAATTCTATACAGTGGGACGAACTGATGATGTTACCAACAGCAAATTCAAAATGGGAAGCATTCAAAGAACTTATCTTGGAAGCTACTAGTCTTTACATACAAGCTAAGAAATATTGTTCAAGGTTTAGGCCTAAATGGATGTCAGATGAACTGATGAGACATATGGCAGAGAAGAAAAATGCATGGGATACATACAAATTAACACGTGACACAGAAGCCTATGATAGATACAAGTTGATCTGTAACCGAGTTACAAAGGAGGTTAGGCAGGCGAAGGCAGATTACGAGAAATCCTTAGCAAGGGATGCAAAGAAAAACAGCAAAGAGTTCTTTACTTATGTAAACTCTAGAAGGAAGGGGATGAATCAGATTGGTCCACTTGATATCGATGGGTCAACTGTTGATAATCCTGCTCAGGTAGCTAACAAACAAAATGAATATTTTGTATCTACATTCACACATGAGGAGTTATTCAGCCAGGGGAATGCCAGAGGTGTATTCAACTCTGGCAGTAAGCTAGAGAATCTTGTAATAACTGAGAGTAAAGTGGAGGAGAAATTGTTGAAGATAAACACAAGAAAGGCACCCGGGGTGGATGGGATCTATCCAGTTATATTAAAGGAGGCAGCAAAGGAAGTAAGCAAACCCTTAGCCATAATTATGAGAGCTTCCTTGGACTCAGGGGAGGTACCCACAGACTGGAGATGTGCAAATGTAACCCCAATTCACAAAGGAGGATCAAAGGCTGACACAAGTAATTATAGACATGCAAGTTTAACTTCTGTTCCAGGAAAATTAATGGAGGCACTGGTTAAAGAAGCACTGCAGGATCATCTAGACAAGACTTCAGTTATAGCTCGGACACAGCATGGTTTTGTTAAGGGGAAGTCTTGCATCTTAGAAAGATGCAAGACTTCCCCTTAACTTACTTGGATCTTAGAAAGGCTTTTGATACTGTTGCACATGGAAGACTGCTGCACAAATTGGGGCAGTGTGGCATTGGAGGCAAATTGCTGCTATGGATAAAGGGGTGGTTGAGGGGGAGAAGACAGAGAGTGGTAATCAATGGACACTGCTTATCGTGGACTAATGTTATTAGTGGAGTCCTTCAGGGTTCAGTGTTGGGTCCATTATTGTTTTCTGTATTTATAAATGATATTGATGATGGTATATCGGGCTTAATGTCCAAGTTTGCAGACGATACAAAGGTTGGCAGGGTTGTCAAGGACACTACTGACACTATGCTGCTGCAACAGGATCTGGAAAGGTTGAGCAGATGGGCTGAGAGGTGGCAAATGAAGTTTAACATTGACAAATGTAAAGTACTACACATGGGAAACAGCAACCCCAGAGCAACGTATCAACTCTGTGGTACTATACTGACAGTGGTTGAGAATGAAAAGGACTTGGGGGTGGTTGTGCAGGCAGATATGAAGTTCTCTGAGCAGTGCAGAAGAGCTGTAAGAGTAGCTCATGGTGTATTGTCAATGATATATAGGAATTTTTCTAGCAGGGATAAGGAGGTGATTATTCCCTTGTATAAAGCAATGGTCAGGCCACACCTAGAGTACTGTATACAGGTCTGGAAGCCTCATTTCAAGAAGGATGTAGAGCTGCTGGAACGAATACAGAGAAGGGTCAACAAGATTAGTGAATGGAACAAAGGGGGTGCTCTTACGAAGAAGGGCTTAAGTTTTTGCAAATTACAGTGTCTGGAGACTAGGCACCAGCGAGGTGATCTGATAGAGGTGTATAAAGCCTTGAATGGTTTGAGCATGCTCAATGCTGATGGGATTCTTCCTCTTGCTCAGAATAATCACCCGAGAGGGCATAAATTCAAATTGAGGAAAGACATGTAGGACAGACGTTCGGAAATTTGCCTTTAGCCGGCGGGTGGTTAGTTGGTGGAACAGACTTCCATCCCTTGTCTTGGAAGTTGATAGCCTAAATAAGTTTAAGGTTCAGCTGGACAGGTATTTCGAACGAACAGAGGGGTGAAGTAGAAGTGGGTTTTTTTTTTTTTTTTTTTTTTTTTGGCTGATGCTGCATAAGCTTGCTTTCTTGCATCAAATGCCTCTACTAATGTTAAAGCTTGCTTTCTTACATCATATGCCTCCTACTAATGCTAATAGTTGATTCCCTTCTCATAGATAGATGTTTGCTTTTGCAAATGGCATCATGCAGAATTAGCATTTCACTGATATAATTTTTTATTGTATCTCTAGTTGAGTCTAGATAAGGGGAAAAATTTTGTATTTGCTGGTAATTATTCTTGGATAAGCCCTGCATATAAAAATTTACTGAATTTATCACAACATATAAACAAATACAATACTTGTTTCCTTTGCAGAAGGACAAGAGAGAGAGAGAGATACTTTTGCTAGTTTCTAGAGATTATTTTATATACCTAGTACAGTGGGACCTTGATTAGCTGCACTTTGTTCAACCCATGCATTTTGATTATCTGTACAGGACTTTTTTTTATGTCATTTTTAAGTTTTTGCCTGAACAGTCTCAGATGTCACTTCATCTTTGGGGGAGGTATGTCCAGTTAAGCAACTTTCAGAATTATCTCTCTATACATTAAAAAAGTTTTCCTCCCAGTGATATTTATTTGAATCAATGGGAGAAGAGGCCAGGGCAATTACGTCACTACAAATTCATAGGTAAATAATTACATTGTTGTTTTCCATTGAAAGACAACTGCCTCCATAATGTTCACCAACCTCTTGCACATGTTCAGATTACAAACCTAAGGGGGCATAAAGGACAGATGTAGAATAGATGTGCGGAAATTTGCCTTTAGCCAGTGGGTGGTTAATTGGTGGAACAAACTTCCATCTGTCGTTGTGGAAGTTGATAGGTTGAATAAATTTAAGGAGGAACTGGACAGGTATTTGGAGGGAATGGTGTGTGTGTGTGTGTGTGTGTTTTTTTTTTTTTTTTGGCTGATGCTGCATAAGCTCATACACTTGCTTTCTTGCATCACATGCCGCTACTATTAATAGTAATATTCTAATTACTTTATGTATTGGTAGGTGTTTGCCCAGACAAAGTGCCTATCAGTGTATAAAGCAGTAATTATCAATAGTTTATTAATATTGTCATATAGTACACAGGTTTCCTTATTGCATGTTGTCTTACATTTCAGTGTTACCTTATACTATGTTATATAGAACATTATTTCACTTTAGAATTGGGCCGACCGGGCTAGCCAGGTGGGTAAAGCGCCTGCCTGGCAACCCAAAGGTCACAGGTTCGAATCCCGCCTCGGGCTTGGATCAAAGTACTGCAAAAACCTTGTGAGGTGCATTATGGCCACAGAAGCTGATTCGCCAACAACTACCAAAAAAAAAAAGAAAACTTTAGAATTGGCTGGCACTATTTCAATTTGTAGATGATAAAAATGGGCTTTTAAATATTTTCTCATTTATGCTATTTACATCATGCATATTGTGATTCTATTTACAGTGACTTTTAGGGATTGCTAGTAAATTGCGTTACAATTAAAACTCTGTTGAATTAAATGCTTTACTATATTATTTAACTGTAAAATTATGCATTTTTACAGTTCACATCACTGGACACTTCCAAAACTCTGTTTTTGAAGACAGAAGTGTTACCTTTCCACTTGGAGAAGGCAGTGAATATGGTATTGTGGAAGGAGTTGAAATTGCACTCAGCCGTTTTAAAAAGAATGAAAAATCTCTTCTGATAATACAGCCAAAATATGCTTATGGCACTGAAGGAAATTCAGAGTTCAATATTCCTCCAAATGCAGTTCTTGAATATGAAGTCACTTTAAAAGGTTTTGAAAAGGTAAGCTTCCTATCTATTTTTTTAGATCATTTTGTTTGGATTTAGATAAGATCAGAGGGAATAAAATGAAATAAAAAAAAATTTGTATCATACTGAAATAGTGTTTACTCTGTATTGATAAATTAAAAATTAGAATCAGGTCGTTTTGACAAAACTATATCTTGGGAATTATTATTTATATACAAATATGGCTGTTTTAGGGGAACTGAGGGCAAATTTACTATGAAGAATGTACTTCTTCAGTAATAGAAATTTATATTCAGTGTGTCCTCAGTTTTCCACCGTATTCTGACATTCTTCCGTTTCTTGGATTCTTTATGTAGCTCATTTTTCCTGCCTTGGATGCCTTTCTTTCAGATGGGTTAACAGTGAGAAATCATATGGTACAGGATGTTGGTTGTGTCCTACTTCTTATTGCAGTAGGATAGAAATAACGTTTTAATAAAAACGTAAAGTGAACCCACTGTATTCATGGGGTTGTGTATCTGGAAATTGCTCTGAATATTAAGACCAAAGCCACGTGGATTTAAATTTAATATTTGCCACTGTACCCTAAATTTTTACCTTTTCATGTTTAATGTTTGCCCCATTATCATATCCTTGCCTGCATAGATCACTCAAAGGTAAAACAAAATGTTCTAATTGTTTTAACATTGCTCCCACTGGTCCCAAACCAGTGGTATCAGATACTGGTATAAAAATCAAAAAATGCTCCCTAATTTCAAATTTATTGCTTTCTTTATTTAAAATAATAAATCTAATAATAATAATAATAATAATCAGTTCAGTATGACTTTTATTGGGTGTACAATTTAAAATAATTGAGTAATATTTGTCTTCTAATACCATTTTTAAGATTTTAGTCTGTATTGATTTTAGCCAATAAATTAAATAGTTCATTTTGTATGTCTTTACTAAGATAATGAGTATGTGTGGTATTGTCTTTTTATTTTCAGTAAATGTTCTGACATCACACTGTCAAATTTTCCCCATAGTTTCCATTAATTTTAAAAAGTTCCCATTATCATGATGGAATAATTTATACTACAATTTTCCTCAATGTCAGTGATTCACCTTCCGAAAATTGCTGGTTTCAGGATCGTACTAGAAACTGTTGTCTCATTTTGTTGCCCTTTGTGACAGCATAGTGGTTTCACTTATTTGGAGAGGTCCAGGTTTTAATCCTGCCAGGAATTATTTTCAAAGTGGTCATTAATTGGTGCCCTGGTTAGTTGATTTTGAGCAGAGGATGTATTTCCCCCTCCCCCAATTCCAGGTTTCTGTAATCAGTCACACTGTTATCATCCTATTTTAATTATAGCATAGAAAATCAGTATAGTGTAAATATTTAATTTTCCCCCCCCAAGATAACAAATTTAGGGCAAAGGCTAATTAAATAGCTGGCACGGTGCTTTTTATGTTGTTGTTGTTGTTGTTTTGGGTTTTTTGGTACAAGGGCCTCCTGGGCCATATTGTGCCTTTTCATTATTAACTTATGACTGAGTTATTAATATAATTGTTGTCAGAGGCCATTATATACATTTATGCTCTTCAAGTATCTAAACAGTGCTTCAAAATTTGCATTATTTCCAAGTATGTGTAGTAAATTTAAAGGTTCCAGCAGATTGGATGCTGAATAAAAAGTGGATTTTCGGTTACTTGAATAATTAGGGCATTCTATTAAAATGTTTGATTGTTAGCTGAGTCTGACAGAATGAACATTGAGGTGGGTTTTCTCCATTAAGCAAGAACAAATGAGTTGTATATGTGTGTCCAATACAGAGTCTTTCCAAAATCACTTCTTCACGTCTGCTTTTCCTGAAACTAGAGGTCCACAACTGAGGTTCTTTTTTAATCTGAAACAGTTTATTATTCACTTGTGTTTGCCACAGATTAGTCCATTGAAGCCTACATGCTGTTTTAATAGTGGATTTATAATCAATGTGTGGGACTTTCAGATGACAGAGCGATCTATTCGTAGGATGTTTAGCAGCACGATCTGCACTTTCATTACCTGGGATGCCGACATGCCCAGGGATCCAGCAGAAGGTAACCAACTGTTTGGATGTTTGATATTGGTATAATTGAGACCATATCTGTTTCAGAATGGGATGTTGGGAAGAAGTAGTAGATTGAATGGCAGTGACGGCACTTAAGGAGTCGGTGTATATAAGAGCGTTTTTGATTTGCTGTTTGGTTATATTATCTAGAACTAGTTTTATTGCATACAGCTCTGCATTCTATAGGAAGAGACACAGCTATTGAAAAAGCAGAAGAAATTGCTGCAGCACCTACAGCTTCATCTGTTTTGGAGCCGTCTGTATATATAAGTGAAATTCCTCTGCGTTTTCTAAGGCGTGGGCTTTATGCAGCTGCTGGAAGTTGTTGTTTGGCAGGGAGCCTTTTCTCCATCTCAGAAAGAAATTATCACAGAGATGTGAGTAATGAGACCAGGGATGTTCAGGAGGAGCTACGTCTTCAAGGATATGCCGAAAGTTAATATTCCAACTGAGCATCAGTTCTTGCAATCTAATACCCGCAGGGCGGTTTTCATTAGGTTTATTACAATATAGCATTTCATACTGAGGGTTAAACAGGTATTCCCAGCAAGGATGAGATGGAATACTTTTTATTTTTGCAGCATAGCTACATAGTAAGTATTTTCGTCTAAGGTGTAATGGCAGTTCATTTGCGTCAATATACAGGCTATGGACTGGAGACGTCCTAAAGGCACCTGTGGCTATCCTTAGGGCACTATGTTGAACAGTATTTAGACGTAACAAGGAATTGTTTCTTGCAGAGTCATAGACAGGTGACCCGTAATCTAAGCGGGACCGGATAAAACTTTTATAAAGATGTGTGAGGGAGTGTCTATCAGCACCCCAGGAGTTAGATGACACAGCTCTTAAGATGTTTAATTTCTTTTGACAGGCCGTTCTAAGATAGGCTACGTGATTGGAAAAATTAAGTTTACTGTCTAGATATAAACCCAATAAACGAAAATTGTTGGTAAGAGGAATCAGATTGTTCTTTAAATATATTTCAGGATCTGGATGTAATTTTCGTATTTTACAGAAATGAATTGCAGTCAATTTATTTTCTGCTAATGAATAGCCATTCCGTTGGGCCCACAATTCTATTCTGGCTATGGACATTTGAAGTTGCCTTTCAATGGAAATCATGGTTTGTGACTGGCAAGAGATAATCAGGTCATCGGCAAACATGTATGATTCAACTGTTTTTGGTATGTCTTGTGTTATATTTGTAATTATTATTGTGAATAGTGTTGCACTCAGGATGGAACCCTGCAGTACACCCTCCTCTTGTTCAAATGATTTGGATATATATAGCATTCCTATATCTGACCTGAAAAGTTCTGTAGTGTAGGAAATTTTGTATAAATTTGGGTAACCGCCCCCTCAGACCGAATGAACGAAGATCCTGAAGGATACCATATCGCCAAGTGGTATCAAATGCTTTCTCAATATCGAGATTGACCATAACCAGATGTTGTCTCTTGATGAAAGCATTGCGGATATTTGTTTCTGCTTTAATCATCGCATCTAAGGTTGAGTGGTTTTTCCGAAAACCATACTGATTTCAGTTTAGCAGATTGTTTGTTTCCAGAAGCCACGTTAATTAACCGCCTGTGCACCATTTTTTCTAAGACTTTGCCTAAACAGCTAGTCAGCGATATTGGCCTGTAATTATTCGGTATGGTATGAACCTTACCTGGCTTCGGAAAGGCCAGTACAATTGAGTGACGCCATGAGTGTGGATATTTATTTTCTAAATAAATTCGATTGTAGAATCTCAATAGGGAACTTTTTGCTTTATTATTTAACTTTTTTAACATTATATAGCATACTCCGTCTGGGCCGGCAGCAGTACTTGATGTTTTGTTTAGAGACTCAAAAAGTTCCTTTACGTGAATGGCTGATTGTACGGTTGAGATGCCTTAGTATAAAAATTTATTTTATGTTGTTCTGCAGATGCCTTAATTTTTTGGAAGGTTTGACTGTATGTGGATACTGCTGATATACTGGCGAAAGACTCAGCTAATGCATTTGCTATTTCTTTTGGATCAGACAATTCTTGCCCTTTCCAGTTCAGGATTGAGGCTGGAGACTGCACAAATTTACTGTTAAGTGCTTGAATTTTCTTCCAGATGAGTCTGCTGTTCGTATCCTTGTTTATGGTGGAAGCAAAACCTATCCAGGCATCTTTCTTTGCTTTTCTTCTTTTTTGGTGGAAATTGGCCTTGAGTTTTTTAAAGTTAATAAAATTAGCAGTTGTAGGAAATTTTCTAAACAGATTCCAAGCTCGATTTTTTTTTGTCTGTTTAGCATGCGTGCATTCCTGATTCCACCAGTAATGACTCTGTCTGCATTTCCCAGGTAAAGATTTTGGTATTGCAGAATTTGCAGCTTGTAATATTTGATTTGTTATATGTTCATTGACACTATCTATGGGCTAAGACTGGACTAACTCATCATCAAACTGGATTAGGGAGGAAAATTTATGCCAGTTTGCCCTATAGAATTTCCACCTGGATCGCTGCAATGGAGACAAGTTTACTTGTGTTTGAACGTATTAACCCTTATACCAAGCGGTATAAGGGTTAATACATTAGTTTAAAAAGAAAAAAGAAAGGTGGATTTCCTTTCTTAAAACTTGCTTACAATTTGTAAGACTAAGTTATTAATTAAAGACAATTCAAAAAACTTTTTAAACTAAATAAGAACTTTGGCTCTGAGAAAACGCTCTAGGAATCACTCTGAAATTCGCTTGATCACTATAACGCTTGGCACCCGGGGCCAGGTGCTTTTTATTTAAAGTGTGTAATGCAATATCAAGGCAATTCATGAAGTTCCTTGACAATACAAGATTAGTGCAGTTAGTTTGTTCAGTGCTGTATGTAGAGGCTATGCCGTACTTGTACAATTTTGTCTGTGGTCTCTCTCTCTCTCTCTCCAGTTGATATTACATTTAGTTTTCACCAGTTATGCAGGACCTGACAGGTGCCATCCAAAAAATATCTTCTGCATATTAAACATTAATTAATGGTTAAAAATCTAAATGTTTTTTTCTACCTTCCTACATGTAGTCCTACTTTTATTCAAGGTATTTTGGAAGTAAAAAAGTTAATTTGAAATAAAAATGGAAAGTACCTTATTAGGGTCTGCACAATTATTTACCCTCATTGCTAGTTTTGCTTGTACATGTATATTTTACATGGTACTGTACACATGTAGTTTGAAATTGGTGCAGTGGCTGATGTGTGGTACAGGTATGCTGAGGTCTGCTACAGAAAGTAGTTTGTTTTATGTTTAATTGGTGTGTGTGTGTGTGTGTGTGTGTGTGTGTGTGTGTGTGTGTGTGTGTGTGTGTGTGTGTGTGTGTGTGTGTGTGTGTGTGTGTGTTTCGATTGTAATAATAATAATGTGTGCACAAATGTAAGTTTTAAATTGTGCTCTTAATGGTTCTCTGGTCTTGAAAATGGAAATGACTGTTAGCTTCATGTTTTAGATAGTAATTTTGTATTCATTTTCAGGCAGTACTCATTTTTTGTCTTTTTTAAATATAATGTAAAAAAACAAAGCATTTTTAGATATTTAAATTTTTTTATTAAAAATTAAATGAATTACATACAATAAGTACTATAGTTCATTTAAAAAAAAAAATGGTTAAGCTTATGTTCTGTAACTGTGTTAGTAACAAATAGTGACATGCTGGGTTAAAGGAATATTAAACTATACACAACTTTTGGTACATAATTCTGTTATATTTTACAAGATAATGTCTAAAATTTTGTAAAATGGAGGGATAGAGTGAATTTTACAAAGCCTTAAAATTTTGTTTATTTTTCTCCCCCTCATATACCTGAAGTATAGCATGAATTTTCCATTGAAATCTTAAAGCAGTAATTGAAATAGAAAATTTACACATAAAATGAATAAATTTTTTTAAATTTTATGTATAAATACGCAAACACACAGGCCATTGTTTTGTTATCTGATTAAATTGATATTTTAAGATATCATGTGCTTTGCTCTATTGACAAATTTGTAGTGTATTTCTCAGTTCCTTCAACTTCTTGAAAAGAAAAGTGTTTAATACCGTTAACTTCTCTACTTCCCATAGTCATTATTTATCTCTGGGATGATCCTTTTGCACTGTACAAGCTCTAATGCCTCCCCAGTCTATAATGAGGTACAAAATGAGTGTTGGCCAACTATAGACCAGTGACTTTGACTTCTGTGGTGGATAAAATATAGTCTGTTGTTGAATGGTAGCTATGTGGGGCTTTTTTATTTCCCGCACATTTATTGTAGCTAATATTGAAAAGTGTGAAAAATACCATATAAACTTTGCATTTCTTACAGTTATTCATTATTTAGGTATTTCATAGCACATAGTGAACCATGTGAGCAGTGTCAGGCTGACTTGGCTATTTGTTAGTCTTTACTTATTCATTCATTTTATGTTTTCTAATTAATAACAATTCCAAAAGTGGGCTAGAGTTAAATAATTTGGTCAGTTTGGTAGCGATGTGTTATTTACTGATAGTACAGTATACTTTTTTGAAGTATGCACACAAAGCAGTGAATTTTTAGTAAGAAGCATTTTATTTTCCCATTTATAATTTACCAACAGAAAAGCAGTTCAACTTGAAGGCTGGTTACAAAGAAGACATGTTTACTTGCTGTGTATTATATGACTTTCAGCAAGTTACTTTTTTTTTTTTAAATTTATGTGAAGCATTTATTTATGCGAGTATTCCATTGTCAAAATTGGTAAACATTTTTTGAAAATGTCTAGAAGAATACACAAAGGAAAAGAGCATGTTCTGAATGAATGTACATTAAGAAAAAATTATCTAGATACTTTCTACACCCCTGTTTTGCAGATAACTAGGAATGAAATTGTGAACAAAATATTTGGATTTCAATTGATGGGACAGCTGATGTTATGAGAAGATATACAGAAATTCCTCACCAAATGTGAGGGATTCTTGTATATTTTCTCGTAGTATCAGTTATCTCGACGTACTAAAATTTTACAATCTGTGCTTTGTTTTATGTATGTGATTTGGTTCCATCTCTTTAAACAAGAGAAAATGACAATTATTACTGTGGATCGTAGGGGTGGGAGATTGTGGTATTGCAGTGGGATGGAATTTGTTAGCATTAGCATTAGTAGAGGCATATGATCCGAGAAGGCAAGCTTACATAGCATCAGCCAAAAAAAACTTCCCATTTCACTCATCCACTTGCACCAAAAATTTGTGCAGCTCTTCCTTGAATTTATTTGCACAATGACAGGTGGAAGTTTGTTCCAGCAATGAACACCCACCAGCTAAAGGCAAATTTCCACACGTCAATTCTATTGTCTTTCCTCAATTTGAATTTGTTCCCTCAAGTACATAATCTGAGACAGTGATTACACACTTAAGGCAAGTGCAAGAGCATTGTTAATGCTCTATAGTGTTGCGTGAACATATCACCATCCCTCTGTAGATTTTTGTGTGTTTTTTTTTTTTTTTCCCAATGTATTCTGGACTAATTTTCATCAATACTTTGATGATTACAATGTTTGTTGTAAAATATCATTTATTTTACACTTTATTGCGGCCTCAATGTTCAATAAGTGCTGAAAATGAATGTGTTGGAGAAATAAGACTGGAACATAATATATAAGTACATGATAGACTATTGGTTTTATGTTGCATAAATTGAAATTGAAGTTTACTGTGCTTTTTTCATATATTTTAATGGCATATTTATTGCTTTTCCTCTGAACTCCCTCTGCCATTTTCTGTGGGACCTCACTCTTGCCACTTACAATACTTCTCAGGAACATATCCCTTGCAGGATTGCCGTATTGCTTATGGAATCATTAGAGCCAGGGAAACCATAAGCAGTCAATGATTTCAATCTATTCAATCATTTATATCAGAAGTACATGAAAAAGCAAATTGTTCAACTGTCATTCAACTTCTTACAAATGCTCTCTCTCTCTCTGCTTTGGCTGGATAGAAATAAGCTTGACAATGTCCTGCTGCTTGCAGGATGTTGTGAAGCTTGATTCCTTCCTTATACAAAGAAAATGGCAGAGCTCTTCCCTCTGTTGTTTCACATCTTTTTTCGCATATGCAACTTTACAGAGTTTAAAAAAAAAATTGTAATATTTTCTAATTGGACACCAATAGGTGTCTAGTAGCAAGAAAATTTTTGTGAAGGCTTATCAGGTATTCAAAGGAATTGCATCTAGACTTGCATTGACTAGGTGGCAGTTGTGGATTTCTGCCAAACTTTATTATGCCAAAAAATTAAAGTTGTAAATTATTCTTACCAGTTGGATATATAATAGAGATCATGAAATTACTGTTGCTGCTAAAGTAAGTGGTATGATTGAAATTAGATGTGTCCCAGCCATTAGAGTTTTTCTCTATCCAAAAAAAAAACTTTTCTGCTAACCAAAACTTGAAGAAAATGAAGAACATTGCTAATGTTTTTCTTGAAATTGAAGTGAGTCCCATAAACGTTACAAAGTATCGTGTTTTATGTGCCGGTTGAAGTAGAATAATTTCTTATGAAATTCCTTTTCTCTGATAAAAGGCAGATTTTCAGGTGGGGTTTTTTTTTTTTTTTTCGAAAATTTGATATAAGAAAAATTATTATGACAAAAGCTTTCCAGTTTTAAGATTGATGTTTATGGTTTTAATATTATTAAAACCAGAAATTTTTCCTAAATGTCTTTTTTTTTATGGCCTTATAGTACCTAAATATATAAACATTCACAAATATGTAATGCTTGGATGTTCAGGCATTATTATTTCTGTTCTGATAAAACTTCCAAAACAAGAGTTTTGCTGTGAAGCTTACTAATTGCATTTTATCCCCATTGCATTCCATCATTCATTCTTTCTTGATCGGGCCTGATGGAAACTGTAGTCACTTATACTAGCTACTGAAATTCGCTTTATAACAATTCATGTCATTTATTTAGCATTATTTTCTACTTTGCAATCATTGTGTTTTTCTGGTAAATAAGATTTTTCAGCGGTATATACATTGATAACTGTAAGATATACAGTAGACTGTCAAAATAATGGCACTCCAAATAACAGAACATTCGAGCTAACAGTATATTGAGATCGGATGTTTACATACAATGCAGATGTCTTGCAGTTCCGGAAAAAGAAAATGGCAAGTCATGTGATTACTGTATTTGTTTACATTCACCATTTTCAAAGTGAATTCTGTACTAATATCATGGATTATGCTGCTGTTTTATTTTTATTTCAAATTAAAAACCTTTCACTATGGCTCCTAAAGTTAATAAACCTCATACAGAGAAGAAAAGAAGACCAACATTAAAGCTTAGTGACAAACTTGATATAATCCAAACTATTAGTAGGGTCACCCGGTAATTTCTTATATACACTGGTGTTCAAAGAAAGTGTATTACCTAGAAATTTCACATTTCTAACCTTTTTTGCGATGGTATGTTACATTAATGACCAGCATTACAAATAGAAATATAAACAAAAGATATTTATTAATAGTTAAGGCAAAGCTGAGTAATATTTGACAGGTGCTCTCAAAATATACCAAAATGAGCATTTGCAACCTTTATACAAGTTTTGGTAAACACAACAATTATGGCTGAAATGTTATCAGAAGCCCTCAATTTGCTTCAGTTTTATCATTTTAAATGGAAAACAAAATGAAAAGTTCACCAGGTGCAAACTAATATTTAGTTGAACCGCCTCTGGCCCTGATGGCAACAGCACACTGTTGAGGCGTTGACAAGATCAATTTCTGAAGATAATCAACTGATAGTTCGTAGTTCCAAACACGAATTATGGCTTCTTGAAGTTCATGAAGGGTCTTTGGTTTCTTTCTGGAAACTGCAGATTCCACACGATGCCAACAATTCTCTATAGGAGGATTCAGGTCTGGGCTGTTTCCTGGCCAGCTACAGTTGTAATGGACCATTCTTCTGACCATTTTTTTTTCACCTGTAATAAACGTAAACACATTACTGCGGAACCTCTAACGCACAAATGAAGCTAAAATAACTACAGAAGGGCCTACTTACACTTTTTGCCCCTGATGACAAGGAGCAGAGTCGTCCTGAAAGATCCAGTTACTTAACAGGTTGAAATGGTCTCTAATGGTTGGCAGCAATTTGCCTTCCAATATAGCGAATATATCCATTGGCATTTACAGAACCTTTTTATAAACTGCAGGTGACAGACTCTGTGATACGAAATGCACCCCCATATCATTTGACTGGTAGGTAATTTCACTGTAGACACCATAGTCTGGATGGTATTCTTTACCACATCTACAGTGAATCGTTTGTCTCCCATCACAGCCATGCAGGTTGAATTTCTTCTCATCTGAGAAAATAACTGACTTCCACTGCTCAGGGGTTCATTTGACTTGATCCTTGCGCCAAATTAATCGGACCTTTTTTCAATTTTTGTGTGAGGAATGGCTTCTTAGGACAACGGGCTACAAGTCCATTTTTGAAGAGGTGCCTTCTGACTGTTACTGCGGCGCCTCAGTAGCCAGGTGGGAAGGAGCAGCAGTGCGTAGCACACGCTTCTTGATTAGACCGGGGTTCGAGCCCGTCACCACTAATAATACGGAGGATGCGGAAAGGTCAGGGAATGACCACCGCATATCCCGGAGCAATATGGCCTTAGTTGCTAATGCTCCTAAAAACAAAACAAACAAACAAACTGTTACTGCACTTGCTACCACTCCTGTATGTTCTTCCCATTCTCTTTTCAGTCCTGTTTTGGCATAGTTCGGAAAGAAATCTACTCACTGTCGACTGATTACAAGACACTATAAGCAATATGACGGGAAAACATCCTTCCTCGTGTAAAGCAACAAATAGCACTCTTTCTTCGTGACGTCAACTGCACGTAACTCACCACCCTGACACGACCCGAGACCGACTAACTCAGCTACGGAGTGAAAAAAAGGCCATAAACGTTCTTTGCATCATTGGTGGGATTGGAAGTCGGGCCTTTGCTACCTGGTGTTGGGAGGACAGTGATGATACCACTGTGCTACCGTGCAGACTAAACTTGATATAATAAAGAAAATAGAACAGGGTATAAGCAGGTGTGTACTACTGGCAGAATATAACATTGGATTGTCAACGTGTTTGGTTTTTGTTTTTTTTTTTTGTGCAGTTAGTAAAATTGCATTCTTAATCTCTCTATTTCTTATTTAGCCTCATTATTTTTGCATTAAATATATTAAAAATAAAACTTTCTAGATAAAGGAAAAATCGAAATAATGGCACCTTGAATCCCCCAAGGTGCTGTTATTCTGAAAGTCTACTGTTGTATGGCAAATTATCAGTGAAAACCAAAAATGGTGACAAGTTTGATGTGGAAAACCCAGAAACAGTTAAAAAAAAAAAAAAAAAAAAAAAAAACCAGCAAAGTGATGATGGGTTCATTGAAATATTGGAAGAAAATGGTAGGCTTTCAGTACTGTGGACAGAAGAAAATGCTGCGGCTGTTCAAAACACATTTGCCTGCGATCCAAGAAAACTGATATGGCAGGCTGCAAGCCGAAACTGGAGTAGAGGCATATGATGCAAGAAAGCAATCTTATATAGCATCAGCCAAAAAAAAAAAAAAAAAAAAAAAATTTGACCACCACCACCCTGTCCATCCCCTCCAAACATTGCATGCTGTTTTGTTCTTTCAGAACCATATATATCTTTGCTATTTGACTGCTGGGAAACTTATTTCTGAACAAAAAAAAAAAAAAGCATGTTTCTGAACAACACATCCTTTTTTTTTTTTTTTTTTTTTTTTTTGCAGATGTCTGAGTATATTGCATTTCCTGCCACTTGAAATCGAAAAGTAAAAAAGTCAAATAAAAATTAATTTTCTGATATCCATGCTATCATCTGAGAGCAAGGATATCAGAAAATAAATTTTATTTGACTTTTTACTAATTAAAAGTGATTTAATTGGATTTGCTAATTAGTTTGAGCAAAACTCAAAACAATAGGAACTTACATTAGTTTTAAGCATTTGATGTATTTCTCTCTTTTTAGGCAAAGGAAGGTTGGGAAATGGATAAAGAGGAAAAGTTAGATCAAGCCGATATTGTAAAAAATAAGGGAACAGATTATTTCAAGGTAAGTTTAATAATTTGAGAAAAAGATTGTTGTGCATATTTACATCTCCATTATGGAGTGAAATAGGAAGTTATTAGACTTCTCCAAACTCTACTCTGTCCATTCAGATGAATAAACACACATAAGGCATCGTTTTGGCATAACAAGGCATGGTTTTGTAATAAAGACATATAGCTTGATCCCATGCAGACCAATCTTAGGCTTCAGTTACTTAACATTTGACTAGTCTTGTCTGGGGATATGTGTGTGTGGTTCGGTTGGGTAAGATAGGAACCATACTCTACCCCAGTTTCTCTGAGTTATTCTGCTTACAACTAAAATTTTCATTGGAAGCAAAGTTGCCTTGGAATTAATAAAGTTGGTGGTTTGAATTTGTATCATACACATTCTGCTCATACTTTCTACTCATTCTAACATTTAAACATGGGTTAAGCTTACCTAGATTTCCTTTTGAGAGCACATATACACTTAAATGAGTAGGATGTAAATCAACTGTTTTTAAAAAAAATAACTATAAATATATTTTTTAAAAGTTTTCTTCTCCTAGTTGAGTTCACTTTGGCCTCCGTCCGATTTTATTGCTCTTGCCCATTACACAGTGACCAGTTGGCATATTCTGGGTAATATTTTATGAGGCTCTTTTTTTCTTTTCTTTTTTTTAAGCATTAGCATTAGTACAAAGGGTACTAGGAAAGTTTTGCAATATGACGCAACAATGAATCACAGGAAGCTGCTTGTTGCTGCATGTTGAGACATGTTCATACGTGCATAGTAGCCGCCGCGCCAAGTCGATGGGCTCAGTTATTCATTAGTAGTGAGAGTGTAAAGTGCTTGTGATGGCATCGTGGTCACGAAATGAGATAAGGACAGTTTTGCGCTATAATTTCGTGCGTGGTTTAACCATAGACCAGTGCTTAGAAGAAATGACTCTTGCACTAGATGATGATTGTCCACATCGTACAACGATATTCAGGTGGTATAGAGAATTCCAAAGGGGAAATTTCACTCTGGAGGATTCTGAGAGGCTGGGAAGGCCACGAACGTCAGTTACGGAGGAAAACGTTACTGCTGTGAGGAAAGTGCTTGACGAAAACAGGCGAGCGACCTACCAACAGATAGAGGATACTTTGGGCCTAAATGCACCAGCAATTCGTTCGATTCTGCAAGATCATTTGCACGTGAAGAAACTTTGTTCTCTCTGGGTGCCGCATCAACTGACTGAAGAGCAGATGACACGACGTGTGACTTGGTGCCGGGAGATGTTAAAAAAGTTTGATAAGGGACAATCTCGGTATGTGAACAACATCGTGACAGGTGACGAGACTTGGCTGTACTATTACGATCTGCCGACCAAGGCTCAAAACAAAGTTTGGGTCTTTGATTATGACGACACACCCGTAATTGTCAGAAAATCCCGATCTGTAAAGAAGAAAATGATAGCTGTATTTTTCAAATCGAGTGGAATTGTGGAACGTGTCGTTTTGGACAAGCAGAAGACAGTCACAGCTAAGTGGTATACTGAACAATGCCTGCGTAAAGTCATTGGATCTATGAAGAACCTGCGGCCAAAATCAAGAATGGACACCTGGTACCTCCATCATGATAATGCTCCAGCTTACCGCGCCAAAGCCTGCACCGAATATTTGACCACGACAGGACTGAAACTTCTCGAGCACCCTCCCTACAGTACAAACCTTGCTCCCTGCGACTTTGCACTGTTCCCGCATGTGAAAATGAAGCTAAAAGGGAGGCGGTTTTCCAGTGATGAGGACCTTCTACTGGCTTGGGACAACGAGTGTGCTTTACTCCCTAGTGAAACTTGGCAGAACTGGTTTAAAGATTGGTTTCGGAGGATGGAGAGGTGTATTGAATGTAGAGGAAATTACTTTGAAAAAATTAAATAAACAAAGCTGTATTGCAAAACTTTCCTAGTACCCTTTGTAGTGGCATATGATGGAAGAAAGCAAGCTTATACAGCATCATCCAAAAAACTTCCCATTTCACCTATCCATTCACTTCAGAAAATTTGTAAAGTTCTTCCTTCAATCTATTTTTATTAAAATTTTTAATAATAAAAATAGTTTTATTAATAAAAGCTACCTGCTATACACACAATGCACTCAATCTAAGGAAATTATCTGTTTTGGTTTCTCATTTAATACTGTTCTAATTTGTTTTGGTTGTGGTTCATCTCTATTATTAGCTCCCTGAATTAATAATTGGGATTTAGTTGGGGGGGTCATTCAGCATTGAATGACCCCCCCACCCCAACTAAATCATCAACAAAATTTTATTATTCTCAGAATTTTATTTTCTAAACTTATATATTTTTGATCTTTATGACAGATTGTCTCCACCATTGTTGGTGGAATTCACAAAACTGTCTTCCAGTATCAGTAGATGTTTGCAACCTTCAACCTATTTAATCACTTATTTTACCTCCAAAGTAATTATTTTCCTAGGTCCTTTTGCTAAATCACTAGCATCAATAATAATACACTTCTTTTGGAGGCCATGGTAATAGTTGTAAAGTTCAAGTAATTTTAAATGATCACAAAAATAAAGCTGATCTCTGAAGGCAAATAGCATTCAGGCTGAAACTTGTTTCTTGCAATCATTGTGAGATTAGTAACAGAAGTGTTGGATGCCAATGATTGAATATCTGCCGTTCAAGTTGTAATGACAGTTTAAACAAAACAATGATTATTACTGCGGGGGTGTGTGTATTTTTATTTTTAGATCAAGTGACAACATGCCTTAAATTAGTGCAAGCCTTGATTAGCTATGATGCAATTGAATTTTTGTTTAAAATTTCTTCCATTAAGTAGTCTGTCACAGTGAAACAACTATCTTCATTGATCTTATGGAAGGTATCTTTAACACTAAAACAAATTAGGTAATGCTGAATTCTGCATTATTTAATTTTTCGGCACCTCCGTAGTCAGGTGGGCAGGAGCAGCAGTGCGTAGCACACGCTTCTTGATTAGACTGGGGTTCGAGCCCGTGACCACCAAATACGGAGGACGCGGAAAGGTCAGGAAATAGCAACCGCATATCCCCGGAGCAATATGGCCTTAGTTGCTAATGCTCCTAAAAAACAAATAACAAACAAAACAAACTTAATTTTTCTGAACTTCTGTTGTATGCTGGATTTTTTTTAACAATCAAAAGAATTAATTTTGAGAAAACTTAAGAGTTAGTGTTCTATTTACCATTTGGAGTTAAAGTTTTAAGTAAGGTACATTTTTAATTGTTATGCAAGGGTTTTATAAGATCTCTCTCTCTCTCTCTCTCTCTCTCTCTCTCTCTCTCTCTCTGTCCCTCAGTCATAGCTCATCATGGTTCTAAAGATAGATTTAACAGACCACACTGGTCTGGAGGGGAGAAAGAATTATTACTTTTGTAAATTTAATTTATCAGCTGAAAAGTTACTCAGGAACAATGAAAAACAGTAAGCTAGCAAACGAAGGGTGAACATTTTAGGCCTTATTTTTTAAGATAATATATTCTCTAATAATAATTAGAACTTTGTAAGGTATTTCTATTTTTTCTTCTAGGCTGGGAAGTATCAGTTGGCAATAAAACAATACAAGAAAATAATTAGCTACCTGGAATATGAAATGTATGATGGTGAGGAAGAGAAGAAGAGGAAAGACGCTCTACTTCTAGCTGGTCAGTTAAATCTGGCTATGTGCTATTTGAAATTACAAGAATTTGTTGAAGCACTTGAGACTTGTGACAAGGCCCTCAAACTTGATGCTGGAAATGCAAAGGGGTTGTTCAGGAGAGGACAGGTAAGAAAACATTTTCAGGATCATATGTAATAAAAACAAAATGTTAACACCATTGTTGATTATAAATATATTGTAAGCTGGGTTGAGTTTTCTCTCCTTAATATATTGAAATGTGGGGAACAAGGATTCTTTGTCAAGAAGGTAACTTGAACTGTGGACACTTTTGAACATAAAGACAAGTTGATGGCATATACCTTGTAGTTTTGAGGGGGTGTATTGAACCGTTGAGGTTAATTGTCATTAATGATCAGTGCTCCTTCAGGATGACATGAACAGACTTCAAAGATGGTCAGAGAAATTGGCAATGTTTTAATGCTGCTCATTGCAAGGCCTTACACTTGGGAATAGCAACCCACAAATAAATTATACACTTGGTGGGGTTGAATTAAAAACAATGAAGGAGGAAAGGGATCTGGGAGTTACAATACAGGCAAATATGAAGTTTTCTGAGCAGTGTAAACAGGCAGCCAGGAAAGCCCATGGTGTCCTGTCGATGATTTATCAAATGTTATCCTGTAGAGATAGGGAAGTCATTCCACTGTATAAAGCAATTGTAAGGCCATATTTGGAATACTGTGTTCAAGTATGGAGACTTCTAAAAAAAGACACTGAGTTTCTTGAAAGGGTCCAAAGGTCCAAAGTCCAAAGGGTCCAACTTGAATGGTGAGATTGGCAGAAGGATGTTGTATGAAGAAAGACTCCAGTTATATGGATTACAGAGCTTGACAGTCAGGCATCTCAGAGGTGACCTGATTGAGGTTTATAAGTCTCTGAGGGATTAGTAAAATGAATTAAGGTGGAATTCTCACTGTTGGAAAGAATTCCAGCAAATGAAACATACCCGAACAAATCCTCAAGCTCTCTATATCCCAACTTGGAAGCAAACAGAAGACCAATGAATTTGAATGTAGGAGGGCGGGTAAGAGAAGAAAGGGTTTAGCAGTCTTTTAGACTACATGTAACTAGTTAAAGCTAAAAAGTGACCCTTAACCGGAGACATTAAGATCATTTTAATGTCATATTTGGATCGAAAAAAAAATCTAAATAAGCTTGTACTTCATGCAAAGGAACGAAATATTGTTAAATAACATAAATAAACTTTAATAGGTACTCAAAACACTGTAACCTGAATTTAAAAAATTAATAATGAAAGATCCTATATGATAAGATTCTAAAAAAAATACAATTGAAATATATATACAAAAAAAAAAAAAATAAAAACCTCCTTGACATAAGTAATAATTTCTGAAGAAAATGGAAATGGATACGAAATGAATGATTAATAGAATTTGAGGGAAGTTCACTTCCCAGAAGCAAAAGAAAAACTATTGCAAGGTTGATAAATCCTTACTAATCTTCATTAGTCCTATACAAGTTTTGGGCTTCCAAGATGCAGACTTGATATTACGTTGACTTATTTTATTTTTTGGGATTAATATTTCAATATAGTAGGAAGTTAATACTGATTAATTCTTTCAAACAATACAGTAATTGTAATTTTAATAATTGTAATTGTAATAATAAATTAAATATTTCACCCAAATACATCAGTAGCAAGTGACTTCAATTATTTTTCTTACATTCATTGAAGTTTGTCACCTTATGTTTAGTAGAATGAAACAAAGCAGTATTCAGATTTTTTTCCAAATCAGAAAGGAGAGTTTGGGTAAGAATTTAATCTTATAAGCATCTGCTGATGACAAAACAAGATCATGTTCTTATTTGTGGCAATGTGCATAATTTATCTGATACAGTGTATGATATGCATACATTAATTTGGAAGAAAAGTCTGTAAATTCTTTTCAGAAAGTCTGATTTTTGATTACTAAAGGTTGTAAGGTATACATGAAACACAGCATTGTTCTGCTGGATGCGCCATTATTCATTTCACAGTCTGCAATCTGGAAATACAAGTTCCGGATTGCAGATAGTACTAGAAATTTACCAGTTAGTTTGGTAAACTTCTATTGCTGTTTGTAACCTGGATCGAGCCCGTCACGGGCTCGATCCAGATTTTAAACAGCAATAGAAGTTTTTTGGTGGTGACCACCAAATACGGAGGAAGTGGAAAGGTCAGGGAATGACCACCACATATCCCAGATGCTAATGCTCCTAAAAACCAAATAACTAACTTGTAACCTGGAGCCAGTGTGTAATCTCTTATATGTATTTTTTTTTTAATATAAAATATAGATTTTTTTAAATGTATTTTATCATTATGGTAATCTTGTATAAAAATAAGGAATAATCAGTATTGTGATATGTCCTAATTGTTTTGTGCAGTGCAGTTTCTGATAGGATTGTATTACCTAATCTATTTCATCAGGTAGTATTTTTATTTGTATTTCACTATTGTCAAGAGTAGCAGAGAATAACTGTCATGAAATCAGTTACATGTCCAGTGCAAGCTTTTGAAATTTCTATGTGATACATAAACCAGAAGTTATTTAATGGTAGAATACCTATTTATTAAGACTAATAACAGAATAACTTAAATCTAGTAACTACAGAGTGTATACTTCTATCTTCTATAATCCTAGGCACACCTTTCTATAAATGAATATGATTTGGCTATGCAAGATTTCCAAGCTGTATTGAAAGTTGACCCCTCAAATAAAGCAGCCCAAAACCAAATTGTAATGTGCAGAAATAAACTGAAGCAGCAGTTGGAAAAGGAGCGCAAAACATATAGAAATATGTTTGAGAAATTTGCAAAACAGGATGCAGAGGTAATTAGTGTTTTTAATCCTTTACTGGTGCTTTGTTTTTACTAATAAAACAAGATTACATGGCTTAAATGCTTGCAGGTTGATAATTTAAATATAGTATCATTTAATTAGTGTGCCCAATTGAATATTAAAGCAGACCATATTTTAGAAAAGATAAATAGTTAATGTGTTATAGTATTTTTTTATTTTTTTTTTTTTTTCATATAGATATAGGAATTAAAAACTAGAAGTTTTTAACCTGAAATGTGTGTTGTTGGCATTCCTGTGCCCACTGTACCCATAAGTTGCTTCTTTTTAGCTGACAAGAGGAGTGAAACCAAGTGAGGCTTATGCCTCTGTGACCAGTGGTTACAGAAACAGATGCCTGATACATCCCGTTGCACAATACTTTTTACTGTGTTGTCATTTGATTGACCTTGCTCCATCTCTTAGACCACATGATTCTAGGCTTTTCATACTGGCAGTCTGTCTCCAGCCATAGGACTGGCATGGGCTGGATGTTTTATGGTTGTTCAATCATTCATGGTGCCCTCTAGACACTATTGTGCATTAGCACCCCTGCAAAGTGGTATTATCTGTATGGGTGGCACATCTGCAACCATTGTAAATGGCAGGCCAAATGTCTGTGAGGTACACACTGGCCAATTTTTTAAAGCTATTCATGATTTTTAGGATTATTTAAAATGGTGTATATCGAAAAACATGTCATAAATACAGTGGATTTATGTTTTAAATAGTTAAAACATAAATTCAAGATAAAATTAAGAAAATACAAATAAATTCCAGTAACAAAAATAGTAATATTTTATTTTTATCAGAGAGTTGATATTTGTCAAGCAATGTGCAGAGTATTTTCTAAATTTCCATTAATTCAAAAATATATACAGTAATACCCCGAAGTTACGCGATAGGTGGGTCCGACGAAAATCGCTGAAGTCTGGGTACAACTGTGCATATAAATACATATAAATTTTGTTTAATTGGGACCAAGGACTAACAAAAACACTAGTTTAAAAGAAAAATATTTAATAAAATTGCAGTTATTTATACATATTAATACAAATTATGTATTAAAAAAATAAATGAGTTACGTAAAAAAGTTATTTCGACGTCGATGGCTTCATAAAATCTAACAAATTCGTCTGACGACACAGCGCCTTCTTTTTTTCACGCAAAATTTCTTCATAGCAAGCTAATAATTTTTTTATTCCTTGCTCTGTAGCTATAACGCATTCTTCGTTGGAGTCTGTTTTCTAAAAATTTTAAGGCCTTTTCAATTGAGCTGAGACCTGTCAAGCTTGCAATTGTCATGTGCTTTTCTGGTGGAACTGGGTCTGAAGTGTCGGATACTTCAGTGACGTTTTGCTCACGCATCTCTATGAGCTCATTCATTGTCAGCTCCTCACTATGTGAATCCAACAGCTCGTTGACATCATCACCATTGACTTCCAAATCTAATTGCCTGGCAAGATTAACAACTTCTATCATATGAGTGACATGATCAGTTTCTGGCGTTGTTGTTTTTTTTTTTCATCTCGTTTTTGAAAAAAAAAAAAAAATGGACAAAGTTTCTTCCAGACACCAATGTTTTTTGGTGAATTTCATCCCAATATTCTTAAATGATTTTTATGGCATCTAAAACATTGAATTGTTTCCAAGAGTCTTTAACAGATATCACTATTTTGTCTCATAGCTTCATTCAGACGTGCAAACGAACGCCTCGTGTAGTAGGCCTTGAATGTTTTGATGATTCCTGGTCCATCGGTTGAAGCAAGCTGGTTGTGTTTGGAGGCAAAAACACAACTTTCACACGTCGGTCGAAATTAATTACGGTGGCAGGAGGGTGACTGGGTGCACTGTTAGTAAGAAGGAACAATTTAAATGGAATCTGTTTAGACTTGCAATAACGTTCAACTTCGGGTATGAAGTGGTGACCAAACCAGCCCTCAAAAACGGAAGCTGTCACCCAAGCTTTATGCTTTGACTTCCAAATCACTGGTAAGCTAATTTTAGATATATTTTTTAAAACTCTTGGGGTTTTTGGAGCAATAAATTAATAGAGGTTTTAACGTGCAGTCACCAGCTGCATTCCCGCCGACCATCATGGTCTTTGGAAACCTTAAAGCCTGGAAAGTTTTTTTTTTTTTTTTTTTATTCATGAAAACGATGTAATTTCCGACAAAAGTTGAGCAAATTTGAACGCACACATATAAATATGACAGTTGGAATGCAAATTCTTGTATATGTGTGCAGCTCATGGGGCAGCAAAGTTGAATTTTGTTCATCTTTCGCTCTCACTCTCCACCGTCGCACCGTATATGGATAGCATAGGAAAAACGACCTTGAACACAGTGGGCGGCAGAGTTGCCAAACAAAAAAATCAAGAACCGCATAACTCCGAATTCGCATAAGTCGGGGAATCTGAGCAAGTGGAAGAATCCCATCAGCATTGAGCCTGCTCAAAGCCTTATACACCTCAATTAGATCACCCCGCAGGTGCCTAGTCTCCAGCTACTGCAACTTGCAGAATTTAAGCCACTCTTGGTAAGAGCACCCCCTTTGTTCCTCTCACCAATCTTATTGCCTTTCTCTGTGCTTGTTTTATCAACTATGTCCTTCCTAAAATGAGGCCCTCAAACCTGTACATAGTATTCAACGTGTGGCCTGACCATTGCCTCATACAAAGGTAAAATCACCTTGTTTGGTTTTTTTTTTTTTTTTTTAAGGAGCATTAGCAACTAAGGCCATATTGCTCCGAGATATGCGGTGGTCATTCCCTGACCTTTCCGCATCCTCCGTATTTGGTGGTGACTGGCTTGAACCCCGGTTTAATCAAGAAGCGTGTGCTATGCACTGCTGCTCCTTTCCACCTGGCTATGGAGGTGCCAAAAATCACCTTGTCTCTGCTAGCAAAATTCCTATATATCATTGACAAAACTCCATAACCTGCTCTAGCAGCCCATCTGCATTGCTCAGAGAACTTCATAACTGACTGCACAATTAACCCGGGTCTTTTTCATTCTCAACTTCCCTAATTGTAGTACTTTGCATTTGTCAATGTTAAACTTCAGTTGCCACTTCTCCACACATCTACCTAACTTTTCTAGATCCTGTTGTAGTAGCATACAGTCTTTACTGTCATTAAAAACTCTGCCAACCTTTGTAACATCTGAAAACTTGGACATAAAGCCTGATATACTTTCATCGATAAATACAAAAAATATGCCCAGCACTGAACCCTGGGAGACTCCACTAATAACATTTAGTCCACGGAGCGCAGTGTGCATTTATTACCACTCTCTGACGTCTTCCATTCAATGATCCCTTTATCCATTGTAGCAACTTGCCCTTAATGCCATACCACTGCAATTCGTACAGCAGTCTTCTATGTGCAACAGTAGCCAAAGCTTTTTCAAAATTCAAATATATGATACAAAATTATTTTTTGCATCTAGTTCCTTTGTGACTACATCGTAGTATCCATTCAAAGTGGTCAGACAAGACCTCCCATTAACAGACCCATGCTTTGTCTGAACTATTACTGCAGTCTTGTCTAGGAAATCCTGGAACACTTCTTTAACCAGTGACTCCATTATTTTCCCCAGAAGAGAAGTTAAACTAACAGGTCTATAATTATTTTGTTACCCTTTGAACCCCCCTTTGTTTGTAGTGGAGATACATTTGCACATCTCTAGTCCATGGGGACCTCTCCTGAATCAAAGGATCCCCTTTGTTTGTAGTGGAGATACATTTGCACATCTCTAGTCCATGGGGACCTCTCCTGAATCAAAGGATGCTTTTATTAATTATCTTTAAGGGTTCCCTCACAGAAAAATTGTAAAAGATGAAGGTTGTAAATTATTAGGAGTGTACAGGTGAGGAAAAATTTTTTTTTTTTTTTTTTTTTTTGGCCTCCAATATAACTGGATATATTCCATCCACCCCAGTTGCCTTTTTATATTTAACTTCAATTTCTGCTCTACTTTATTCTCCATTATTACAAAATCATTTAGCTCCTTATTAGAGTTTAGTAAACTTCTGTCTTCCTCTTCCTTACAGAATTCCTCATGTGTGAATGTAGATGCAAAATACTGATTTAGTTTGTCAGCTATCTGAGCAGGATCATCAACAGTTCAACCACCAATATCAAGTGGACCAATCTGATTTATACTCTTCCTTCTAGAGTTTACATAAGCAAAGAAGTTTTTGTTGTTTTTCTTTGCATCCTTTGCGAAGGATTTCTCGTAATCAGCTTTCGCGTGATTACAGACTAGCTGTAATCACACGAAATTACAGATTACTTTCGCTGATTACAGACTAGGTTATATTTGCCGTAGGCTTCTGTGTCACCTGATAATTTATACGCATCCCATGCATTCTTCTTCTCTGCTACGAGCCTCATTAGTTCATGTGACATCCATATAGGTCTAAATCTTGAACAGTATTGCTTAGTTGGTGTGAAAAGCCTAGTAGCTTCCAAGAGTATTTCCTTGAAGGATAGAATTTGCTGTTTTTATCCTCATCCGTTGATCCCACTGTACAGAATTTAAAAACCGTCAGAGACCACAGTGGCCACCTTTACTAGAGCAAAAACCCTTTAAGTAAGTAAATAGGCAATAAGTACAATGTGATCATTGTCACCTTGTGGTTCCTTTATATGCAAATTCTTAATTCATGAATAATCACTGATGATAATCAGATCTAGAGTATTACTCCCTCTGGTTGCCTCTCAAACATGTTTCTGTAGAAAACAATTCTCTAATAAATCCACAAAAGTCTTGCTAGCGGGCAAGTGACCAACCCACAAGTTCCAGTCAATATCTGGAAAATTAAAATCCCCCATTACATGACATTCTGATTTACTGCCCCAAGGTAGCAGTTTTCCAATCCACCTAACACTGCCTCGATAGCATTAGCAAATATTCTTGCACCCTTTCTATTTAAGTGTATCCCATCTCTGTAGAAGCAGCCTCTCTTGTTAGCAAGCACAGACCATGCCAAAAAAAAAATTCTACCCCATGACCTTTGCACAATCTCCCCAGGGCCAAAGTGATTGACAGGGCTCTCATCATATACTCTTTACTATTGTGTGTGGGTAGAATTGCAGACCCTTTCAAATTTAACCCTAACTCAACTTTTTTTTCAACATTGACCTGCTTGTTAAGTAAATATGCAGATCTCTTTCCCTTGGGTCATTAGGTACAATATCACCTTTTGTACCCTTAAAAGATATCTATTTTTTTTTTTTTTTTTTTTTTTAATGTGAACCCCAAACACGAGAGGTATTAGAACCTATAGTACTTAGTACCGTGCTTGGGTTGGAGGTTGAGAAGACGAAAGAAGATATTTGTTGACATTGGACTTGAACTTCTGTAGATTGTAATTTTCAGGAAATACGTATGAAGGACGGTTGTTCCAGAAAACGGCAGTTGAATGAATAAATGAGGAAGATGAAAAGTTGGTTCTGTGGGTTTGAAGTTGGACAGTAAATAGATGTTGGCTGGTGGTGGCACGTGTTCGGACTGTTTTGAAAGAGAGAGCGGGAATTATAGAAGCCAATCCAGAAGAACAGTGCCCACGGAAGTATCTGTAAAAGAGGCAAGCAGCAGAAACAGTGCATCTATGAGAAAGCGAGTGGAGAGACTCTGTTAGAGATGAGTCATTAATTAACCTAACTGCCCTCTTCTGAATGGAATCAAGAAGCCTGAGAGAGGTTTTGGGGGCACACCACCCCAAATGTGGGAACAATATTCCATGGCAGGGCAGATTTGCGATTTATACAGAGTGAGCAGCTGTTTGGAAGAAAAGTAAGGCCGAGAGCGAAAGAGAAAACCAAGTTTTTTAGATGCAGAGGAAACAATATTTGTAATGTGCTTGTGCCAAGAGAGATTAGAAGTCAGGGTAATCCCCAAAAGAGGTATATCCTTTTGCCTAGAAATTGGAGTGTCACTAAAGATAAGCATAGGAGCAGACGAATCCTTTTTGCGAGATATAAGACAAGACTGAGTTTTAGAAGGGTTGAAATCAACGAAGTTGTCTTTGCCCCACTGGAGAATTACCTGAAGATCGGCATTTAAGGAATTGGTAGCAGATTTTCGAGAAGTTGAAGCTGATTGAGCAGGACAGGATTTCTCAAAACGGAAAGTTGAATGCAATGTGCTATCATCGGCAAAACTATGGATAGGATTTCCAGTCAATGGAAGAAGGTCATTGATATACAAGAAGAAAAGAGTGGGGGAAAGAACTGAACCTTGGGGGACACCGGCATTAGTGGAGAAGTTAGAAGACAGAGAGCCATCTACCATCACCCTCAGTGAGCGATCAGAGAGAAAACTGGATAACCAATTACTAAAAACAGTTGGCAAACCATAAGATGGAAGCTTGTTTAGAAGACCTTTATGCCAAACACGATCAAAAGCCTTTGAGATGTCAAGAGCAACTACTTGTGTTTCACCGAACCTTTCCATTGAAGTAGTCCATAAATGGGTAACATAAGCCAGGATATCACCAGTGGATCGACACTGGCGGAATCCATACTGGTGATCGTTGATCAGACGGAAGGTTTCTAGGTAGTTTAAGAGTTGGCGGTTAATTGATTTCTCCATTACTTTAGAAAGAGTAGAAGTAATTGCAATGGGACGATAATTGGATGGGAGTGATTTGTCACCCTTTTTAGGAACTGGCTGGATATGAGCAAATTTCCAAGCAGAAGGAAAAACACCTTTGGAATAAGAAAGTGAAAAAAGGCGGCAAAGAATAGGAGTAAGTTCAGGAGCACAGGTTTTGAGAACAAGTGGAGAAATACCATCAGGACCTGGAGCTTTCTTAGCATCAAGATTCATCAAAATCCTTCTGATATCCTTTTGACGGAAGACCACAGGAGGCATTGAATGGAGCGTGTTAGGAATGGTGGGAGGTGTTTTACCAAGATCATTAATACATGAGCTCAAAGAAAAATGGGATGCTAGCAGGTCAGCTTTATCCTTGGCTGAAGTGACAACAGAACCATCTGGTTTGGACAGAGGTGGAAGCAGAGATGGGCAAAAGTTGCGGCCAATAGCTTTGGCAAGAGACCAGAATGCTCGGCTACCATTAGGGCAAGAAGCAAGTTTTCTACTCTTAGCCTGTTCAAACTCTAGTTTGGACTGATTAATAACTGCTTTACAATTGTTGCGAGCTTTGGTGTAGGCAGAAAATGAAACTGAAGAATTAGAAACAAGCCAATTACGATATGCAACATTCTTCTCTTGAACAGCCTTAGCACATTTATTGGAAAACCAAGGTTTAGATAAAGGATGAGATTTTAAAGTGGAGTGTGGGATAAAGGATTCCATTCCTGCAAGAATAATTTCACTGACACGATCTGAGCAAACGTTGACATCAGAAGTTTTGAAACAGTAATCAGACCAAGGAAAAGAAGAAAAGAAGTCACGCAGATCATCTCATTTTGCATTCTTGTAATGCCAAACAACACGAGGTTGGGAATAGCCATGAGATAAAGGTTCCATTGGAGAAGAGACAATCACCAAGTTGTGATCTGAAGTGCCTAAAGGACCTCTCACTTCGACCGTGTACTTAGAAGGGTTGTTTGTGAGAAAAACATCAAGCGTATTGGCTGTATGATTCGGATTGTCCGGTATTCTTGTAGGTAAATGAACAATCTGTGCTAGGTCATTAGTAATTGCAAAAGCCTCAGCATCTCGACCTGCTGGGTCAGTGTGACTAGAAAACGGAAGCCAGCTGGAGTTGTGAACATTAAAATCACCAAGGAAAATTACCTCACTGTTAGGAAAGTTGGACTGGAGAAAGTCAAGTTGCAACGAGAGGAAGTCAAAGAGTTCCAAGTGATTAGTGGAGTTGGGAGAACGGTAGAGACAGATGAATTTGACACAAAGAGGTAGAGAGATTTTAAGCCAGAGAAGATCGAAGAGAGGAGATTCCAAATTGCCAAGTCTCTGACAGGGAATATCAGAACGGACATATGCACAAGTACCACCTTTGAGGCGAAAGGAATCATACAGCGAATAATTTGGGCATCTGAGATGAGCAGTAGTTGAATCAACCGATAACTGAGATTCTGTCAGAAAAAGTACATGTGGTTTGGCAGACTGCAAGTGGAAATGGACGTCGTTGAGATTAGAATTGAGACCACGTATATTTGTGAAATGAATTAGGAAGTCCTTGGGAGGTTTAGATCTTTTCGCAGATAAGCTTGTTCTATTAGTTTGACAATTCATGGTGTATTCAATAGTAAGAAAAAGTGGGTGGGACATGCTGTATGAAGTAATGAAATTTTTGGATATGGCGTACATGTGGTAAGAATATACCCAGATCCTTGACATAACGTGGCCTCGACAATTCTCCCCGCATACACACTACCTCGGACTCCCTCCAGTCACTATCTGGCAGAGTAGAGGTAGCAAGATTATACACTAGCTGATCCGGAAGCCTCCTAGAGAGTTACCAATAGGTTCGGTCCAGTGTACTAACTAGCGGCCGGCCTGCGAAAACCGTTTTAGAGCTGTACCCTCGAAATGTAAGGAATATTGGATCTCGCCACGACGTTCATCATAACCTCAAAAGTCATCAATCATACTGCATGATGGAAGAGATAGGGAAGGGTTGACTGGAACTTAGCTCTAGAGACTAAACATGGGTTCCACCACTTCAAGCCTCCAATAAGCAAAGGGGTGGTATTTCACCAGTTGATGAGAGTCATCTACCACCTAGTACTGCCTGGTAACATAGAGGGGCGGCGTTCCTCCATGTGGTGTGGGCGCCACACCTCGACCCCTGCTTACGTTGGTTCACACCTGGGTGGTCACCCACCATCTGCTTGTGCATGGAGGTTATACCCAGGATTACTAACAGTCCCACAATCGTGAAGGTGCAAGCAGAGGATTTGGCTGTTACAGACAGTCCGGACTTCGCCGAAATTGGGTCCACTTGACTTGAGTGTCACCCGAATATCAGTTCCATCAGCGTTTTAGACTCCCAGGTAGCAAGTACAGCTTGTCTGGCATATCTGAGAGAATGTCTGTGACAACCTCAAGGACCAAAAGATATCTGCTCTACATCATCAACTTTTGCCCCTGTCAGACATACCCTGGTCCTGCTCCACCTATCCTTTTTTGCCTAATGTATTCCCTGTCTTCTTGCCAATAGAGTTACCAGCAATAACATCTCCTGTGCAACCAGCCCACAAGAGCTAGTTATCAGCAATTACACGGAAATTCTTAATTTCCTTGGCATTGTTGCAATTTATTAAAATGTTGCTTTATCTGTGTAGGGTGAAAAAACCAGGCTTTCTCTTTTCTGAATTACTTTTAACCCTATAGAGGTTTCTGAATTCAATCTGAGTTTCTTTTATCAAGCCAAATCAAAAATGGACAGTCCCATCCATTTTGCCTCAACTTTTAACAGAATTCTAAAGTGAATTTAGAAATATCTGTAAATAAGCAATTAGTTTAGTGTATTGCATGTTCCAGATACAAGTTTTCTTAACATTACAGTCAATAAACAGATTTGTTGCTTTCAAAATGTGGAGTTATGTTTTAATTACTTTTTAATATCTATAAAATTATGGCACCATGGATTCTTCACCGTTATGTTAATTTTGACTCCATTTTGTAACTGGAGAAGTTTAGCTGTAAAATACTGATACACTAGAGCAGGGGTCGGCAGCCTTTTTCAAGTGAAGAGCTATTTTTTTTAAATCTAATTAAAAAAAATATATATATATATATATATATATCCCAAGAGCTGTATGTTAGCTTAAGCTGGGATGGGGAGGGGGAGTTTTTTTTATTAATACTGAAAAAATGTACATTGAATTAGTGACTTTTGCTGCTGGACTTCTTGAGCAAGTTGCTCAACATCAGGCAAGTATGCTGTAATTTTCATCTTTAAACATGCTGAGATTTGCATTGTTCAGACAGTTTCTTGATTTACTGTATTGTGCAAAATTTAAGGACCGGTCAGGTTTCACCTGTGGCTTCTCATAGGAGTGGCCAGGATATGGGAAAAGCATACCAAAGGAACCTCGTGAGGTACAGAAATGATGATACAGATGCATCACTGCCAAAGATGGAACAAAGGGAAGAGGTGGTCCTAGGTAGGAGATATGGCCACCCCTAATGTCGATGCAGGTTTTGCGCCACCTGTCTATACTTAGAACAATGTTGTTGATAAGTTCTTGCAGTAACATCGTCCATTCCTCTGTCAGCGCTATCTTCAGCTGGTGAGTGTGGATGTGCCGCTAGGCATCTTCCAAGAGCGTCCCATATGTGTTCGATGGGATTTAGATTGGCAGAATGGGCAAGCCAATCCATATGAACAATGTCCTCACTTTCCAAAAGTATATCAACAGCTGCAGTGCGATGGGGTGTGTCATTATCATTGCTAAACACGAACTCTGGGCCAATGGCACCCCGGAACAGACACACATGGGGAAGGATTACCTCAGTACTGTAGTGTGCACCGGTTATAGGTACTGCCTTCCAGTATCTGAAGTTGTGTACGTCCATCCAAGGTAATGCCTCCCCAGACGAGAACATATCGAGCCCTTTCAGTGGTGATGTTTGTGGGGGTGATACTGTATACCAATCTCTTGCCAGATTAGCTGACGTCCAGAATCACTGCTGAGACTGAATCTACTCGCATCAGTAAAGAGTACCTTAAGTAAAGATTGTGTAGTTGTAACCTTTAGAAATAGTGTTGGTCCTTGAGTTTTGCACACCAGTGTATTTTTAATTAAAGTTCATGTTCGAAAATATTTGCTTGCAAATATATGTTGGTTGTACGTGCAGGCTAAAAGATGCTGCAGTTACGTGTTCAAAGAGCCGCATGCATCTTGCGAGCCACAGGTTGCTGATCCTCGCACTAGAGTAATTTAATTTTTTTTTTTTTTTTTTGATTTGGTAGTTGTTGGCGCATCGGCTTCTGTGGCCATATTGCACCTCCCAAGGTTTTTGCAGTACTTTGATCCAAGCCCGAGGCGGGAATCGAACCCGCGACCTTTGGGTTGCCGGGTAGGTACTTTACCCACTCGGCTAGCCCGGTCGGCTCAGTAATTTAATAGGATGTTATAAGATTTTAGGCATCAAAACAGGTGGTCAGTAAGAATGCATGCTCATTTTGATTCTAAGGGCATACAAAATACATCTGATTTAGTCCCCTCGACGTGGGCACCTGTACGTGGTGAGGGGACCTCCCAGCGACGCTGCTGGACTTAGCATCACTGGGATCCACAGCCCAGGTTCCAGGCTTACATCAATGGAATCCGGCGTGTTTGCCGTGCGCTGCGACCCGTGGAAATTCGGAAAGGGGGAACCTGGTGGTTGAGGGGCCCAGCTTCGATACACCACTTTGGCCCCTGCTTCGACAAGATGGGTGGTCCTGGAAGGCCCGGCTAGGATCAATCGGCTAGTAGGCTCGCCTGCGAGGGTCAACCGCCGTGTCAATGCCACGCCCCTACCCTCATGGTCCGAGGGACAGGATTCAGGCTGGTGGCGGTGCGGGTATAGTGTCTGGGTAGCCCTGGCGTCCCACTCGCGAGCGCATTTATTGTATGCCAGGTAGTGGGCGTCCCTTTGGGCTCCGTGGTGGGTGGGGAGCCCGGGCACTGAACCACTTCAAAACTTCATGAATCCTGATAAATATATTCCTTCAGGGGCCCCAACCCGGTCCCTATCTGAAAACAGAGACAGAGAGACAGATAGCATTATTGCTACAAAGAGGCAGCGAACCAAATTACCATCAGGGTCAGTCCCAAGGTTCTTAATCATGCATTCTACCAATGAAACACCGATTGGTAAAATGTCGCCCTTTTTTATTCAGAAAGGGTTAGATGGGTTAGCAGGTTCACCCAAATCAGTTAAGAGGCTTCGTTCTGGAGACCTTTTAATTGAAACAAAAAATGACAGGCAATCAGAACATCTACTCCGAGTAACATCAATCGGAGCAATACCCGTAACAGTGACACCACACAGAACACTCAATTCATCGAGAGGTGTCATTTCGGAGTGGGACCTTCTCGACGTAACCGACAAGGAAATCTGCTCCGAATTAAAACCACAGGGAGTCAGTGCCGTCAAGAGAATCACTGCGCGAAGGGATGAAAAAATTCTTAAAACCAGGAGCGTTATCCTGACTTTTAACTCTCCTAAACCTCCTGATGAGATTAAAGCTGGATACATCAACTGTTCAGTGCGTCCATACGTTCCGAACCCTTTACGGTGTTTTAAATGCCAGAAGTACGGACATCTCCCTGCTATGACCATTCCTCTAAAGGAGTCTTTCACTCCCATCACGCGTTATCTCTTAAGTTCTCAAAAACCTGCATAGAAGGACCAATCAGCTGCCACTCCTATATCGGTACCTCCTAATCCTCCACAAGTAACAAAGGTAATTATGAAAGAAAAGAATAAGAAAGGGGAAGTCTCCCCTAGTACCCAAGAAAAGATGGATGTCGAGCAGAAGGAGGTACCCGAAGATTCAGTCTTGGAACTCTTTGCGGAGGAAGAAATGGACACGGGACAGCGTCCATTCTTCCCCAAAAAAGATAAATCCGAGACTGATAAAAGTAAGCCCTCAGCACCTCGGAAGCCGCCTGATGGACCCACCAAGCCGAAATATTGATGACATCAAGGCCCTCCTGCAAAAGCACGAGCCAGTTTGCTTTTGCTTGCAGGAGACATATCTAAAGGCAAATGATGATCCCACCATGCACATCACATTTTTTCGAAAGGATAGAATTGTGGATGGCCCTGTACATGGGGAGTGGCTATCCTTGTGGGTAACCAGACCCCAGTTCAGCCCTTGCTAATTACAACTAGCATGGAAGCTGTTGCAATTCGCCTTTCGGTGGGATTTATATTAACAGTTTGCTCTCTTTATTTGCCACCTGGGAATGACATCCCCCAGGAAGACCTTGATGATCTTGTAACGCAGTTGTCCCCCCCTTACTTACTTCTCGGGGATATGAATGGACATAACACCCTGTGGGGTAGTGCTAACATCAATGGAAGGGGACGAGTCATAGAGCGTATGCTCAATGACCTTTCCCTTCTAAATACTGGAACAAACACCTTCTTCCGCATGCCTACCCGTACTTTTTCTGCCAATGATCTCTCTATCTGCTCCCCTTCTCTACTCCCTTCACTCACTTGGGAAGTGGAGGAGAATCCATACAGAAGTGATCACTTCCCCATGATAATCTTGTTACACAGTGGGAGACCATGTCTTCCTCTTAGGTTATCAGGGTGACTGGAATGCCTTCCAACATCAGGCAAATTTTGACCTCAGTACAGTCAGTCGGGAGCCGATCAATGATGCAGTAAAGTACATCACAGAAATCATCGTCCAAGCAGCTGCGAACGCTGTTCCAAAAACATCTGCCCGGTTTCCACCATTTCCCAAACCTTGGTGGAATTCACAATGCACAGCAGCAAAAAAGGCTCAAAACAAAGCGTGGGGGATATTTCGCCGATATCCTACCACGAACAACCTTATAGCCTTCAAACGTGCACGAGCCAAAGCACGCTACATCCGTCATCAAAGTCAAAAGGAATCGTGGATCCGTTTTACATCTATTAACCAGTCTACCAACAACTCTAAGGTAGTCTGGGATAAAATCCGGAAAATGAAGGGAAAATATACACCCCACCCTTCTTCAATCCTAGATTATAATGGATGCGCTATTGCAATAGCCAATTCTCTTGGGGGAAACATTCTCTAACATCTCTGCAACATCTTCGTATTCCCCAGAGTTCCTGGTCCTGAAATATAAAATCGAAAAACGGGCACTTAATTTTAAGTCCCAGGGCCTCTATCCCTATAACGGGGCATTCACTATAGAGGAACTGAAAAGAGCCCTCGCTCTTTCGAAAGCAAGTGCTGTTGGACCAGATGGCATCCATTATGAAATGATTAAACATCTTTCACCAAAATCTATGGATTGTCTGCTCCTTCTGTATAACAGAATCTTTACTGAAGGGCAGTTTCCGGACTCCTGGCGAAAGGCAATCGTTCTTGCCTTTCCTAAGCCAGGAAAGGATCCAAAAGTCACCACCAATTATCGTCCAAATTTTTAGCCAATCGATCTTTCCAAGTTCGTGTGGGATCCTCACTCTCTCGTTCCTTCAGCCAAGAGGAGGGGGAGTACCACAAGGATCAGTATTAAGTGTCACGCTTTTTGCCATCAAAGTCAATTCCATCACAGAACAACTTCCTCCAACTGTAAATTGTGCCCTCTATGTTGATGACTTTAGCATATTTTGTCAGTCATGCAACATGAGGGTTATTGAAAGACAACTGCAGAAAGCCATTGATTGCCTTAATTCCTGGGCACTTGCTAATGGCTTCAGGTTCTCGCCGGAGAAGACCGTTTGCATACACTTTTGTCGCAAGCGTAATCTTCATCCTGAACCTGAATTGAGGCTCGGACAAAATGTTATTCCAGTAGTGTCAGACACAAAATTCTTGGGACTTGTTTGATAAAAAGTTGACCTTTCTCGAACATATTCGTCAACTTCGTACAAAATGCACAAGGAGACTAAATATTCTCCGCTCTCTCTCCTCCACGCGTTGGGGAGCAGATCGATGCACCCTACTACGGCTTTACCGTGCACTTGTACGACCCAAATTAGACTACGGGGCCCAGGTATACTCCTCAGCCAGAGACAGTGCCCTTCGATGGCTTCACCCTGTCCATCATCAGGCCATCCGTATCGCTACTGGAGCATATCGCACATCTCCTGTCCAGAGCTTATACGTCGAAGCAAACGAACCATCATTATCCCTTCGACGTAAGCAGTTGTCTTTAAACTATGCTTTAAAGTTGAAATCCCTGCCAGACCATCCTACGTGGACATCCGTTTTTGAGCCACGTTGGGAAAACTTGTACAATACCCATAAGACTGCCAACCGACCTTTTGGCATTTGTGTCCAAAAGCTACTCAGAGTTTAACATCATGGTAGACAAGGTTGCACAAACAGGAAAAGAAATTCCCCCACCGTGCGACTTTTCCCTTAAGAAATGGGTAAAGTCTGAGACCTCATCATCTGTCTACCAGCAGCTCTACTCTGCACACCAAGCTGAGCACTCAGACTTCCTGCCCGTTTACACAGACGGCTTGAAGTCTGAATCGTGCGTAGGATCTGCTGCTGTCTTTCCGGACACTATAATAACTATAATATCTCAGCAGATTCCTCCCAAATCCAGCATATACACTGCAGAGCTGTATGCTATAGAGCTAGCCTTGGATCACATTCGAACTTGTCAATTCCAAAGGTCAATAATATATTCCGACTCTTTGAGTGTATTACAGGCTTTATTATCTATGAGACACAATTCTCATCCAGTTCTTTGTTGGGTTCAGCAGAAGATACATTCTCTTCATGAATGCAAGTTTGATATCCGCTTCTGCTGGATTCCTAGCCACATTGGGATAAAGGGAAATGATTTGGCTGATGCTGCAGCCAAATCAGCAACACCCACTGATAATCGTTGCCTGTCAGTCCCCTATACAGACTACAGGCAAATAATACGCAACAAGATATATTCCCAATGGCAAGAACTATGGCACAGACAGAGAACAAATAAAGCCTGTAATAGAAACATGGCAGTCTAGTCTGCGCAGGAATCGGAGCGAGGAAGTTGTTCTTGCTCGACTCCGCATAGGACACGGTCATTTGACACATTCTTTTCTGCTGAGGGCGGATGACCGTCCTATGTGCGAGTCTTGCGACACCGTTTTAACTTTAAAGCATATTTTAATAGATTGTGTTAATTTTACCCATGTTCGCAATATATATTTTACCGCTTTTACTCATCCAACTGAGCCTTATACACTCAGTCAGATTTTATCAGACAACAACCACGTGTCGGCAGTTTTTAAATTTTTACAAGCTATCAATATATACACACATATATAAAGTGGATAATTTACTTTTAAACGTATACTGCGTTATATATATATAAATAACAATTTGACAAGGTAATGTTTTTAAAGGTTACCAGAATTTCTTTGTTGATATTTTAATTGTTTCCTGGTGCAATATAACCTTAGTTGTTTTTGCGCCAATAAAACCAAAACCAAACCAAACCAAACCAAATCTGATTTAGTTTTCTATAGAAACTCTGATGAGGTGCATGTGTGGAAATACAACGGAGTTACTGATGGTAGAATGCTGAAGGTGATAATATTGTGAGACAAAAGGTGACTTGAGGCAGGTTCAAAATCAGTCAACAGTTACATCCCAGGATGCCACACGGAGCATTGTGTTCTTAGTGGTCCAACAATGACAGTTTATAGGTAAAATATAAAGAAGTCTTAGGAAAGGATTCAAGATGGGTTTGTCCCTTCCACAGGAGTTTGACTTGGTACAGGTAATGTGGTTTCTGATCCCAGGCTAATCTCTAGTTTAGTTGAGGTTCAGTCTAGAAATTGATCTACGTAAGGAGGAAACATGCACTGATCTGTTGGCATTGGTTTGGGAAGGCTCGAATGGCTACACTCATTTCCATATCTTTGAAGGAACCTTCACTTCTTGTAAGTCCCATGTGAAGCTTCTCAGAAAACCCTTGAATAAAATTGCTTTTCCAATTGGTAAGTCAATTTCAAACCAATGATAAGTTTTAGGTGGAGTAGCAAGCCAAATTTCTAGAGTTGGAGCTTGTTAAAATTGTTTTGGAAATTGAATTAGGGCATAGACCAGGGGTAAAAGTTGATGTCGTAAAGCATGTCATCTTTTAAGGGCACAAAAGGTGATATTGTTGTACACGTTGGCACAAATGACATTAAGAGTACAAGTACAGGTCAGTGTTGCAAAAAAAGTTGAGAATTAGGGTTAAAGTTGAAAGTGTCTGCAATTCTGCCCAGACACGATAGGAGGGATTACATGATGAGCGCTTTGTCAATCTATTTGGCCCTGGAGGAAATGTGCAAGGCTCAAGGGGTAAAATTTTTTTCAGACTGGTCTGTGCTTGTTAACAGGAGAGACTGCTTCTACAGCGATGGGATACACTTAAATATAAAGGGTGCAAGAATATTTGCCGATGTATCGAGGCAGTGTTGGGTCGGAAAACTGCCAACTTCGGGGGATTCACGGACTAAAAGGTTAAAAGTAGCCGCAGGCAGAGGTGAAGGTGATTCTTGCACAACTTCTATTAGAATAAGGAGTGACCTGGAGCGAGGGGTTTTTCCCAGACTGATGGCAATCATCGTGAAACAGGGGGGGTATATGGGATGTGTTAGGGTAACTAATAATAAGAACATGTATAGTAAATGAATTTGAAGGATATCGTTGGGATAGCAGAGATGTGGTGTCACACAGATATAAGGAATGCAGAACTGGAATTTGGGGAGTACAATGTGTACAGACAGGAAGGGAGGAGG
Source organism: Mastigoproctus giganteus (assembly GCF_048544385.1). Classification (NCBI taxonomy): domain Eukaryota; kingdom Metazoa; phylum Arthropoda; class Arachnida; order Uropygi; family Thelyphonidae; genus Mastigoproctus; species Mastigoproctus giganteus. The sequence continues at coordinate 213,725,901 of NC_143584.1, read as the reverse complement.
TGTTATGCTGTTAATTAAGAAAAACATAAAATCAAAAGATGTGCATCCAGTTGATATAGATGAACAGTGCACTGTTGAGTCAGTTTGGTGTGACATAAGCACTGCAACAGCAAAAATAAGAGTAGGAGTGTGTTATAGGCCTAATGACTCAAATGAGTACAATGAACAATTGTACAGAGAAATAGAGCGGGCTAATAAATCAGAATGTCTTATAATGGGGGATTTTAACTCCCAGATATTGACTGGAACTTATGAGTTGGTCACTCACACACTAGTAAGACTTTTGCGGATTTATTGGATGATTGTTTTCTGCAGCAGCATGTTCGAGAGGCAACCAGAGTGGGTAATACTCTTAATCTGGTTATCAGCAGTAATCATTCGTGTATTAAGAATTTGCAGATAAAGGAACCACTGGGTGGCAGTGATCATTCGTGTACTGATGTGGGATTTACTTAAAGATATAATTACCATCAGGGGTAAAGGAAAGGGTTTTTGTTTCCGTAAAGGTGAGTACAGTGGTCTCAGACAGTTTTTAAATTCTGTAGAGTGGGATCAACTGACGATGTTACCAACAGTAAATTCTAAGTGGAAAGCATTCAAAGAATTAATCGTGGATGCTACTAAAAGTTTCATACCTATTAAGAAATATTGTTCAAGGTTTAGGCCTAAATGGTTATCAAATGAACTAATGAGACTCGTGACAGAGAAGAAAAATGCATGGGATGCATATAAATTATCAAGTGACTCAGAAGCCTATGGCAGATATAAGCTAGTCTGTAATCAGGTCACAAAGGAGGTTAGGCATGCAAAGGCAGATTACAAGAAATCTTTGGCAAAAGATGCTAAGAAACACAGCAAGGATTTCTTTACTTATATAAACTCTAAAAGGAAGGGGATGAATCTGATTGGTCCACTAGCTATCGATGGTTCGACTGTTGATGATCCTGCTCAGATAGCAAACAAACTGAATGAGTATTTTGCATCTACATTCACACATGAGGAGTTATTGAGGTTTTAAAATGGCAGAAGGTTATCAAATTGTAGCAGGGTGCTTAATGATTTTGTAATAACTGAGAGCAAAGTGGAGGAGAAATTGTTGAAGTTAAACATAAGAAAGGCACCTGGGGTGGATGGGATCTATCCAGTTATATTAATGGAGGTGGCAAAGCAACTAAGCAAACCCCTAGCCATAATTATGAGAGCATCTTTGGACTCAGGGGAGGTCCCCACAGACTGGAGATGTGCAAATGTATCTACAATTCACAAAGGGAGATCGAAGGGTGACAAGAGTAATTACAGACCAGTTTAACTTCTGTTCCGGGTAAAATAATGGAGTGACTGGTTAAAGATGCATTGCAGAATCATCTAGACAAGACTTCAGTTATAGCTTGGACACAACATGGGTTTGTTAAGGGAAAGTCTTGTCTGACAAATTTGATAGGATATTATGATGTTACAAAGGAACTGGATGCAAAAAAATAATTTTGATGATATATATTTGGATTTCAGGAAAACTTGACACTGTTGCGCATGGAAGACTATTGTACAATTTGGAGCAGAATGGTATTAAGGGTAAGTTGCTACAATGGATAAAAGGATGGTTGAGTGGGAGAAGATAGAGGGTGGTAATTAATGGGTGCTGCTCTTCGTGGAGTCCCACAGGGTTCGGTTTTGGGTCCACTGTTGTTTTGTATATTTATCAATGATATTGATGAAAGTATATCAGGCTTAGTGTTAAAGTTTGCAGATGATACAAAGGTTGGCAGGGTTGTTAATGACAGTAATGGCAGTGTGCTACTGCAGCCGGATCTAGATAATTTGGACAGATTGGCTAAGAAGTGGCAACTGAAGTTTAACCTTGACAAATGCAAAGTACTGCATATGGATAGAAGTAACCCCAGAGAAACGTACCAACTGTGTGGTACTACACTTAAGGTGGTAGAAAATGAAAGACCTGGGTGATTGTGCAGTCAGATATGAAGTTTTCTGAGCAATGCAGACAGGCTGCCAGGGCAGGTCATGGGGTTTTGTCAATGATATATAGGAATTTTTCTACCAGGGAGAAGGTGGTGATTGTCCCTCTGTATCTGGAGGCCTCATTTTAGGATGTAGATTTGCTTGAACGTGTAGAGAGAAGGACAACAAGATTGGTGAGGGTAATGAAGGGATCTGATTGAGGTGTATAAGACCTTGAATGGGTTGAGCACACTGAATTCTGATGGGATCCTTCCACTTGTTCAGATTACAAACCTAAGGGGGCATAAATTCAAATTAAGAAAAGACAGATATAGAATTAATGTGCCAGCAGGTGGTTAATTGCTGGAACAAACTTCCATCTGTTGTGGAAGTTGATAGGTTAAATAAATTTGAGGATCTGGACAGGCATTTGGAGGGAATGGCATTTTTTTTTTTTTTTTTGGCTGATGCTGCATAAGCTTTCTTGCATCACATGCCACTACTACATTGTAAACTAATTTTGAGTTGTTGGGGATGATTGTAGCTCCTTTAAAATTTTTCAGTTTTAATTTTTTGCAGGACTGCCTTAGTTGTGGTAATTCTAATTCAAGAAAGAGGCAAATTTCTTTTCAAACTGTATTAAGTTTTAATAATAGTCATTTATGAATGATTTGATAGAATATTCCATTAAATACACATTATTTTTGCTTTATGGTAGTAACTTAATTTTTGGATATCAATGTCATTATGCAGAGAGATTTATTACTTCCTGTGTATATTGGCATAACCAAATATGAAAATTGTTAGTGTTCTTGTACAAATATAATATTCCATAAATTGTATTGTTTGATAAATAACAGTTAAGGGACTTATTTTCTTTATATAGCGCAAAGAAAATAAAGAGAGCAACTTTGAAAGTGGAATTTATGAATGTCCCGAAAAAGGTGGAAAAGAAAATATCAATGCTGAAGAACCTATGGAAATCAGTTCTGAACTCAGTGATACCAAGAATATTTCAGATGCTACTTCAGTATGATGTGGTAATATCTGAATAACCACTTTCAGGAAGAAAACAAAATTCTCTATTTGGATGTGCATGCATTTAAAACTTTAATCTGTTAATTCAAAATGTTTGCTGGCAAAATTGTGATCTTTTGGTTGAACTGGTATTAAAGAGAAGAGTAGTTCACATCATTCCGTTATTTTATTTTTTTTTTTTTCATAGCCTGTTATTGTTTCACCAATAAAATGTATATATGCAAAAATGTGATTTCATTTGTGATTTAGAAAATTCTGTTTACCATGTTCAACTGCTTAATCCATTCTTGCTTGTCAACTAGAAGATTAAATGTAGTTTATGGAAGTTTAATAAAGTTCTAAGAGTTAAAACTAGAGCAATGTTGAAGGAATTACTGCGCAATAATTTAAGAAATTGTGACAGCTGCTTTGGCAGTTCCCTCCTAACACATTTAATCAAAAATGGCTATATCTTTTAGACCTCACAATAACAAAATCAGTTTATTTTAGTTTTTGCAATCAGCATTTGATTTCTACACTGTCACAGCATGGCTTATATGCAATTAGAACCACACAGACATGCTGTTACATTAATTTTGATGTTCCAGTTGAAGATGCACAGGTCCAATAGCAATGGTGAGATCTAATTTTTGCAATGTGGTGTAAGTGTGCATTTCTGCAGTAACATGCACAGTAAAATCTGTTAAACTTCTGAGGAGTACAAGAATCACCATGTACTGAAATTTCACTGTATAGGTTCTGTTGCACTTTTCTAATATATAGAAATAGCAAATTCCACTTAAACCAATATTAAACAAATGGAAAATATACATACTAAGTAAATACACTTGTACATAGATTATTTTAAAGCATTTTATAAGAAAAACAGTATTCTGCCACACTAACTACAGAAATACTGTAGTGTGGCAGATTTATGGAAGTACTATTGCATGTAACCTTGGGAAAGAGGTGGGTGCCCAAGGATGTTTCTATGAGTCAAGTTATAGAAACATTTAAGAAAAAACATGTTGTTATTTGACAAGTATGTGGAAACTTCATTCAAATTTGCAGTGAGAATTACTTTATAATTTTTTTTTTTTAAGAGACTGTTTAGCAAAGGAATGTAAATTACTGACAAGTTTAAGGTGGGGAATGTAAAAACAATCATTTCATGCTGATATCACCCTTTCAATAGTAGTTTACAAAGATGATCTAGAGTCAAGCCTATCTTAAATCATTGAAGCTGTGAGTTGGGTAAGAAATAAAGGAAATTATAATCATGTTTTAAGAAAAAAATAAGTGAAATTAATGGATGGAAGCAGTGGTAATGCAATACCAAAGGGTGCAGGTAGAAGATTTATCATTAAATACTCTAACCCCTGATGTGAATGTTAACTGTTAATTATACCAGATAAATTTACTGAATGTAACAGGGGCTGTTACATTCAGTAGTGGCTGTGTTAATGTGCTCTCAATTATATTAAAATTTGGTGGTTTAAGCATAAAAAACTGAAAATACATTACTGTACAGAGGATTCATTAGATGCATATATTATATCTGTGGTAAATATTTATGCTCTAGGATTAAAATAACAGTTTTAACGGTTAGCATGTTCGAAGAATACAGAAGATTGTGCAGCAGTTAATGCCATATAAAAGGAGTGAATTTGAAATACAGGAACAATTATTTTAAAACTTAATGTTTTCATAAAGGGGTAAGACTGCAAATCAGCAGGAAACATTGCATGTTAATGGTTTGGGAGAAAATTATTTTAAAATATATTCAACATGATAGAAGAGGGATAATAGCATCACCTTTTGAATAAATTCATTGACTGAAGATATGACTACTTGTGCAAATCTAATGAATAATATATATCCATTTATATACATAGACTACCTCTGGAAACCAGGCAAAAGTTGTAAGTGGGGCTCTGCTGTAGTCACCTTTACTCTTCAAGAACATCTTGTGGGATGCACGATGACTCTTCCTATGATTAAAACCGGTCCCTTTCAAAATTGGCCATGTGGTAGGCAATGGCATACTACCACATTATCAGATGCCACAGAGACCAAAACAAAACCAACTCCAAAAACTGCTGTTAAAGGAAGCCCTTCAACTAAGGTGGAAGGATGGGATCAATGAACTTTTGGGCGTGACATTTTGCTGTGCCGCTTGTATATCACATGATCGATGCAGTTAGAGAAATTTGTTTGTGGCCACAACAGCTCCTCAAGGAACTATGTGATTGGAAGAAGAAAGGGCTGTAGACCCCGATCTACTTGATGAAAATTAATACAAAATACAAAGTTTCTTTTCTTAGAAAAATTTTTAAAACCCATAACTTAATTTTTAAATTTATAATCCCTGTAAGTTATTAGAATCTCTTAACCACTATGCACGTGGCAAAACTTTCAACCAACTAAGCAGATTACTATGAGGTGAGTGCTGAAAAATTAAGCTAAGCTATATATCCACAATCTAGTCATTACATCACAGCACATAAGTACTCCTTAAAATATCAGTCAATTTAACACAAATCCTTTTAACTATTTATTACACCTCTTCTGCAGTCTGTCATTTCCACGTTTTCCCCAATGCATTCAGATCTGCACGATAGGAAACTTCATTTCGCAAAACTATTAGTCAAATACTTTTCCGACAAACTCCACATTACATTCTTAAAGAAATGTCTCGCATATGAGATAATCCTCAATTTCGCTTGTATCTGCACCAAAAATACTGTTAAAAAATACCCTTTTATTATACACCATAATTTATTAATTATGGCATAACTATTGCCATAATTAAAGCCGAATTACGGAAAAGATACAAAGAAAAATATCTCCTTTTAGACCAAATACATACCCTCAAATTCAAGCTTAAAAGAGAACTAAACCCCCACAACTTGGTACAATTACGTACAACAGAACAACACACGAATTCAGGGAATTAAATCAGATTACACAAAAGCACACCAAGAAATGGGATACACTCACCAGAAGACAAAAAAATCCCCAACAACTTGGTTGTTAACATCTCTACACAAACATTTTCCCCTAATGAACTTTCTAGTCTAGAATATGGATTCAATTTCACCATTAACAGCAACCAGTAAAAGATGCCATGATTGAAATACAAACTAAACTTGACAACCACCCAGATAAATATTATATTATACATGAAACCAATGCTGTTTTTAACTCCCAATTAACTAGTAAACCTAATATTCACCAACAACAATTAACCCACATACAAGACTTCATGAAAATTCCGAACATTGTAATACAAAAGGCAGACAAAGGCAACACCATCGCAATCATGGACAAAAATACATATAAAGAAAATGTTACACATCTTGTCAGATTCAATGACATACAAAGTTTGCAACATGTTTAACATTAACAAACTTAAAAATAAACTTGATGGAATCCTAAGAAGACTCAGAGCCAACAAACAAATTAATTTACACACCCTCCAGCAAATAGGCATATGCAGTAATATTCTCCCAAACATTTTTGGAATAGTCAAACTCCATAAACAAGATTATCCTTTTAAGACCCATTGTTTCCTATATTCCTCGTCAAAATTATTTCACCTTTAATGAAATTTTCTCGGTTCAGAGTCTACAATACTAAACAGGCACATGACCGTATAACTTCCATGACCATATCTGAAAACGATATTATCGCGTCCTTCGACGTCGTCTTCCTATATACAAACGAACGCATCGAAACCATGCTACTGGCTCTTAAAGAACTATTAATTACAGCCGACACTTTGACAAAACATACTGACTTAAACATTGACATTTTAGAACTCACGTCACTGTTACTTGATGCCAAACAATTTAAATTTCAAAACAACATCTACGAACAAATTTTTGGCCTCCCCATGGGCCTTGGTATCTCTGTCCCTTTATCCAAAATCTACCTCGCTTCTATTGAAGAAAAAATATTCCAACCCTTTCCCCTAGGGATTAAACTATATATGAGATTCGCAGACATGTCCTTTTAATAGGCAACAAAACAACTATCGATACTTTACTGAACACATTTAATACAACACATGAGAGACTCAAATTTACCCTCAAAATAAACTGATAATAAAATTAATTTTCTAAACCTCACTATATACAAAATAAGTACATATTTAGGCACAAAAATATACAGAAAGAACACACATACAGGTAAATTCTTACATTACCACTCACACCATCCTCTATACATCAAAAAAACAGTTCTATGCAATCAGATATACAACGCTATCAAATATAATCACACACAAACAGACCTATCCGTAGAATTGCAATACCTCACCAAAAAATTCATCGACAGGAAATACCCATTACAACTAATAAAAAACCATCACCAAAGTCCATAATAATACTAATAACCCAAGAAAAATTTAATAACCACGTGAATAAGATACACAAACCCCTTATCGCCCTCCCATACCATCAACAATATGCTAGACGACTTCAACAGATTTTTAAAAATACAGATCAAATTAATATTTACATCTCATAACAAATTAAGTTCTAAATTCAATTCATACAAGGCAACATACGAGTATGGGACACAAGATCATAATAACATTATATATTTAATTAGATGCCAATCAGATTGTCAAGCATGTTACATAGGCAGTACAACAGCAAAATTTGGGACATCAAATTTCTAACACTCGTGCATACTACCACTTTAATAGCTTCAAATCTAATTTAGCAAGTACAGAACTAACACATGTTCAATCTTATAATCAAAACCCATTCAGCGATTGCAATAGTTAAACTAAATTCCAGTTATAAAATCCTTCAAAACGAAGTCCTCGTCATTGAGTGGTTTAAGCACCACACATCACTTAACATATTAAACAAAAAGATTCCCGCCAACTTCTTCCCTATTTGGAATTTAGCACGTATTAAATTTCCGCATGCACTGAAATGCATTTCGGGAACCCAACCTGTATATAACACTCTCGCACGCGCTCCCCTCCCCACTATAGCTAACTGAAGTTGATTTCGAAAGTCACTCGTGCGCGGCTATTAGCTTTTATCTCACTTCATTTAATTTATTTTAATTAGACAACCATAGAATGGAAGGTGCACTTTCCTTTCTTAGGAAAATTTTTAACGCCCATAACTTAACCACTATGCACATGGCAAAACTTTCAACCAACTAAGTGGATTACTGTGAGGTGAGTGCTGAAAAATTAAGCTAAGCTATATCCATGATCTAGTCATTACATCACAGCACATAAGAACTTAAAATATCATCAGTGATGTAGGTTTCATATTTGTTTTAGTTGTTTCTTCTATGGTTTTAACTTATGGAAAAAATGGCCCTTTGAGATAGCTGAACTTTTGATCTGGGTAGAATCAACCATCAATGATTGATCTGGCTGGAAATCCCTTGCATTTTGATGTGGTTCAGAATTGTTAGGACTGAGTTTTTTTTGTGCAGTTCATCTGTTTACTGAAGTTGGATCTTGGGGAACTGAGGCATAAACTGAAGTGTTTTCTAATCTTGATTTTGGCAACAAGCTCAGAGGTGTTGATTATTATGGTTGCATTGCCCTTACCAGCTTTAAGTATAGTGGTGGATTTAATCTTCCTTAAGGTGTTTGATTGCTGATCTCTCCTCTCTAGATAGGCTGTTCTGATTTACAAGTTTAATTAGTGGTTTTTTCCCCCACAAGGAAGACCTTAAGCATCTACCCTGGTCAGCCATACCCTGGGTATCTGTGAGATGAACTGGAAAGGACTGTGTTTACCATCAAAATCCTCTGCCCAAGTCACTCTAGGAATTAAGTACAGTTTGGTTACATGGATGGCATAATAGTCCTTGTCACTTTTTGATACCTTGGTTCAATGTCACAACAGAGCAACAATTCGGGTCAACGACAGTGTACAACATACTATTAATTCATGGTCCCAATAAAGTGGCTATACGTGTATCATATTAGATTCTTTTAATGGTATAAATAATAATTCTTGCTGATAAACTACAGTTTGTAGAATTAAAAAAATACAAATTTACAAGTTCTGTATAACACAACTAATAACCTTGATGTCACATAGGAGTCTGTTTTCTTGTACAGAATCACTAGTGTTCCTGTTGGCTTCATTGTAAGTTTTTGAGCTGATTTTCCGCAGCCTTTTTCAGAAAAGTTTTATTTTTTCCTACAGCTATGATTAAGCTGGAAAGCTGTGAGCTGTTGACCTATGGGGAAGAAAAAAGTTATAATTACTGCACAGAATATTAACCCAATAGTTGGAAATGACTAATACATTAATATTCTCTGCTGGGCTTTTTTTTTTTACAATGAAAAACATTTAAATATTTATTAGAATTAATTACATTGATGTGAATTTTAATATCCCTCCACTCTGGTATTCACTTTGGACATAACATGGTATCGACAATGCCCCCTGCATACACACTTGTTTATACTCTGTCATGAACCACATAGCCAGAGTAATTTACAACTAGTCATTTTGACAATGAATGCAATCAACTGTATTTAGCAACCAAATGGGCTTGAACCATAACCAGCTAAAAATGTTGTTATTTGGTTTTTAGGAGCATTAGCAACCATATTGCTCCGGGAATATACAGTGGTCATTCCCTGACCTTTCCGCATCCTCCGTATTTGGTGGTGACTGGCTCGAACCCCGGTCTAATCAAGAAGCGTGTGTTATGCACTGTTGCTCCTTCCCACCTGGCTACGGAGGCACCTGCTAAAAATGCATGTGCTTCTACACAATCACGCTGACCACTTGGCTAGACCAGTCTGTTTTACACCTTAAGTTACATACATCATATGTTGTATCTTGTAATATTAGTCTTGCAAAAAATATAAATTTATGAGGCAAAATGTGGAAAGATAAAACATTATATAATAAATGTGAAGCTCCACATTTGACAACTATATAATAAACTCACCAGTGCAGTAACAAATAAATGGGGAGGGGGTTGGTCACACACATCTGTTACTTTCTGAAATAATTGAAAGGGAAGACAATATTGTCTCACACCACAAACAAGTCTCACTGCGCAAGTTTCATTTATCATGTTGGCGTTGGCAATCGAATAATTTCAAATATCTATGGACAATTTCAACCTAGCAACTGTCTCTTTCTTTCTCTACCACTGACAATTGCTTCATCTGTACTGTATCGTATATTTCTTTAACACTTAGCAAAGATGTATTAGGACACTGTTGACTAAATTTTAGTCACTGAAGCTGTATTTTCCTACATCTGCCTCCATATTCCATCCCTCTTATTCTTGTAATCCTTCCTCTTCATCTATGGTGTGAACTTCACAGATTAACAATTCATAATTGTTTCACAAGTGCCGACCGGGCTAGCCGAGTGGGTAAAGTACCTGCCCGGCAACCCAAAGGTCGCGGGTTCGATTCCCGCCTCGGGCTTGGATCAAAGTACTGCAAAAACCTTGGGAGGTGCAATATGGCCACAGAAGCCGATGCGCCAAAAACTACCAAATCAAAAAAAAAAAAAAAAAGTTTCACAAGTCTCTGTATTCCATGATACAATCATCACACATAATTTGATTTCAAAACAGTTATGGTCTTCCAGGCATGGACGATGCCCAGGTCTAGAAGCTTCGGTTTCAAAATGCAGCAAACAGGGAGAAAGAATAACTTGTTATTTCTCTTAGAAATTCTTTTTGGTGGATGCTCAGAATACCAACTGACAAAAAAAAAAATAAAATAAAAGCAATACTTTTCTTAAAAGAAATCTAGAACCTTTCTTTTCTGTGTATAATAATTCTCATCTGCATTGTTTTGGTTAAAAAAAAATACCTAAAAATGCAAGTAAAACTTGCATTAAATCAAGAAAAATAATGTATTATCATATTTTCTGGGTGATAAGACATTTTATTACATATATTTGAAAGATAAACTCACAAGTGCTTATTAAACAAAATGTTAGCATAAAACAAAGCATGTATTCATTGTATAATGCCAATAGCAAATTGTTGCTATTGTCACACTTGTAATTACTGATGTTATGGCCTGAACTTCAACTTTTCTTAAAAGCATGTCATCTTCAGGGCATTGCTGATTCCATATTTCTTGAAATATGTGGCAAATGTCTCATGTTTCACCAACTCCCACTAAATTTGCAACCATTTGCATACCTTGGGAAATGGCTGATCATTTCATTTGTCCTGTTGATGTCAAATCCTGATTTGGTGCCTCCATCCATTTAGTCCACTTCTCACATGAATACTTTGAAGCACCCGTGGAGGTGTCTAATGGCTGCATTTGGCTAAGGCCTCCTGGAATTATTTAGCTAACTCCATATTTAATTTAGCAACCATACTTTTTTTACTGCCTCAGTTAAGTATGTATGACCTGAAGTAGTCACACAATAAAAGGGCAAGCTTTTTTAGAAGACCATCTGGACACTTTGACTCTAGCCACGGCTAAAGACTTCATGTAGTATACCTTTAAAGCAAAAGATGCAGGGGAATTTTAAGCAATGTTTTCCAGAAAAAGTGCATTCTTATGGTCTGGAAAATATGGTACTTAGATGATACCACAAAAAAAATATTCCTTTAAGATAGGAATACCTTAAATTGGGATTCCAGGGTATTTTAGTTAATGTCTGTGTATTTCCATGTTGCTAAGCACTAATTTCTTTTAGCATTCTTTTTATGCCTTTACTGGATTAAGTGATAACATTTTATTAAAACAAGCAAAAAAAAAAAAAAAAAGCAGGCAGCTAAGAACTAATTCACATAAAGGCAATTTTTTATATGAATTAGTTCCTAACATGATTTGGCTTGCCTCTAGAGTCAAGATGATATAAAAAATCAAAGTTCTTACCTCTTTTCCATATGTAGATATAACTTTAAGAAGTAACTTGGAATATTTAAGATTCTTGTTATGCTCCTCAGCCCAGTTTTGTAATTTCCTAGTCAGTAATTCTAAACAGTCTTCACCAAGTGCCACCTATGCAAACATAATTAATAACATGAATACTAAAAGATGAATGCCAAAATTGTGCAGTCACAAAAAAATAATAATAAAAATAAATAAATTCATAAACTGTTTATGGTTTACAATTATTCTATTTTATTATTTAATGTACAGGCAGTCCTCGCTTTGCACAGTTCTGATATGTACGAATTTCAGTTACCACAGTTTAGTTAAATAGCACTAGTCCAACAACACTGTTCAAATTTCAGTTACCACGGTATATTAACTCTGAGTAATTGCATAAAGTAAAAACTTCGCTGCTAGCTCTTCAGTCCACAAATTACTAAATAATAGATGCACATTATGATCAGTGACCAATCACGTCACTTCTTTCAAAGTCTGGTTCGTCATCGGTGATTGGTCACTGCGCATCTGTTATTCAGTTCAAGCACATATATCAAAGCATGTGTATTGCCTCCTTGTCTCTCAGTGATAAACCCACATGACATTTTACAAAAATGAATAATCAGAAGAGTGAAATGGCCAACAAAATTGAAAATGCTGCAAAGAACCGAAAAGTGATAATGTTGGAAGTGAAATTGAATGCGATTAGACGATTTGAAAGTGGCTACAGCAAAGTGAAGATAGGTACAAAGCTACGGTACAAACCACGTTGAAAAAGTCCGACGAATATTAAAAAACAATGTAAAGTATCTTCAACATCTTTTAGTTTAAATTGCACTAGGAACAGAAAGCCGCTTAAGGTTGAAATGGAGCGTTTACTTCTACTTTGGATTGAAGACTAATAAAAAAAAAAAAAAAAAAAATCCCATTCAGGCCAAAGCACTGAAAGAAAACGGTAATTACATGGAGACTAAAGAACCTTTTACTGCCAGTAAAGGCTGGTTTCATCGTTTCAGAAGTCGGCATGAACTGATTAATTTTAAGCTATCTGGTGAAGCTGCTAGCACAGATAAGGATGCTGCTGTGAAATTTGCACCCAGATTCCAAGAATTAGTTAAGGCAGGTGGTTATCATGATCATCAAATATTTAATGTTGATGAGACAAGTCTTTTTTGAAAGGCAACCCCCCATCAAGAACTTATGCGATGAAAGACAGAATTGCAAAGTGGCCATAAAGGAATTAAAAATAGATCAACTCTTTTATTAGGAGGCAAACAGAGGGCGACTTTAAATTAAAACTTATGCTTATCTATCGGTCTGAGAATCCCAGAGCATTAAAAAATCATAACAAAGCATCTCTACCAGTCATTTTGCATGCAAATAAAAGGTCACGGGTTACAGTAACATTGTTTCAAGACTGGTTTCAATTGTATTTTTGTCCAGCAGTAGAGAGATACTGTAGGCAAAATAATTTAACTTTTAAAGCACTACTACTGTTGGATAATGCTCCAGGTCATCCTAGTTCTCTTGGGGACTTGAATGATAATGTGAAAATTTGCTTTTTACCACCAAACAACTTCATTAATCCAGCCAAAGGACCAAGGAGTTATTTCAACTTTTAAAGTATATTATCTTAGATGCTTTCAGACAGGCTATTGATGCTACAACTGGAGATCATGCAATTTCTTTAGCTGAGTTTTGGAAGAAATATGACAAAGCATGCAGTTGAAAATATTTAAGCATCATGGTAGGAAGTAACAACAAGTAATATGCGTGCAGTATGGCAGAAACTTTTACCACACTGTGCAAATAACTTTGCAGGATTCGAATCGAACGTAAATGAAATTATAGAAGAAATAGCTGACCATGGGAATGTTGACACTGCTGCCGTTCAAGAGAGACTGTAGATATGCAGTCAGAGGAACTTGGTGAAGGCAGACTTATTGACATAAATGAGGAAAGTGGTTGTGACAAAAAAGGATGAAGATATCCCAGAGGAAGTGAGGCCAGAAAAAAAACTTCACATTAAAGGAACTCTCGGAGATATTTCACAATATTGAAAATGCAAAGGATAAAATGTTGGAAGCTGATCCAAACTTAGAAAAGAGTATGACAATTCGGCTTACAATACTCGCTCCGTATTGTAAGTTATACGACGAGAAGGCAAGCACTGCTCCAACTACTCTTGATAAATTTTTTACAAAGAAATAAAACACTAATTCTGAATTTTTCTAATGTTTTAAATCTACAGCGTAATAAATAAATATTAATTTTACTCCTTTTTTCATACAATTATAACTGACAGTAAGAACTTTTAATGTTTTAACAAAGTTTTTTTAAAGGTCACGGAACAATCGTAATTCTTCCCATTGATTATTAAGATTGCTTTGCATGGTAATTTTTATGGTCCTACACTACGTGCAAAATGAGGACTGCCTGTATTCATAGAATTAAATCTTGGTCATAAGTATATATGTAACATGATAAAATTACCTTTTTTTCAATCAGGACTTCCAAAAGGGGAATGATATGGCTATCAGAATCAGATTCTGAGCAGGCAAATAATATTTTCCTGGAGAGGGGAGAAAAAAATTGAGTAAAAACAGTGAAAATTCATACCTTTCATTAGATGTGTTTCATATACCAGAAAAGTACAAGCAGTCCATAAATAGGAAATGATTTTTCCATAGATATAATATAACAAGACATTCCAAATAATAAAATATTCACTCAAAAAAACACATAGCAACTGGGATAAGTCATAAGCTTCATGTCCTAATAACAAAAATTTCTTTTTTTTTTTTTAACAAAAAGATTTTAAAACATCTTTGGTGCAATTTCCAGTAGAGGTAGATTGCATTTGAGGAGCCATAACAAAAGATATGGCTCTCAGAATACTGAATTAATGAATATATCAAAATATATTTGTTAATTTGGTGCTTATAATACAAAATAATTTTTAAATGTGTAGCAGAGTTGCTTATCCTGGTGACGCTATACAATTTTGCTTAGCGAAAAAAAAACACCCACAACTACAGTGATGCAGTTTAGCACGACTTTGGAGTTACATATAGAGAATGGTTATAGCTCTATAATTTAAACAGAAATAAAAACTTTTCTAAATCACGTTTACAATTGGTTAGGCCCTCTAATCCCCTTCTTAAAGTCATATTGCAGTGTGATTACTGTAATAGAAACTCTTTGCACCCCATACAGCTCCAATAAAATGATCAAAAAGTAGCATTTATTTACTCACTGGAAATATGAAATGATTTTGAAAGAATAAGTTTCCCAGGCAATAATTTAAAAATATTCTAAACAGAAATCACACTTTTATCCAATAGGAAATGTTACTGGCAATTTGCATTTTTATCAGTGTGCCTAATAGTATATTTCATGAAAAATATACTTCGTGCTATGTACAGTAACTACATGTACGGTACACAATGTTAAATACAACAAAGCTGAAATATTTCATTCTTGCTAGTTTCAAGAGGTAATGGTTTTATAAGTTGTAAAAAAGTTTGTACAACCGGGATATGAATTTGTAAACTGAATGTTCTGTTGGCAAAAATTTTTGTTTTAAGATCCAGTTTGTAAATTGGAAGCTCACTGTATTTATGGCAGTATTAATATTAATATCAAAAGTATCAGAAGGCAAATTTATGCAAAGGAGCCAGTTTGCATGAGCGATGAAATGCCTAAACAAAATTAAAAACCTAACTGGAGTATTTGGTATATTCTCTTATGATGTAATCCGAAATAATTACAGTAAAAAAACCTGGTTAATTCAAGCTTTAAAGGAATCAAAATATATTCATTTGGATTTAAACTGAGTATCAATAGAGGATGAGAACACATCAGTGCCTTGAATGGGTTGAGCAGTCTCAATGCTGATGGGATTCTTCCTCTTGCTCAGATTGCAAACCTGAGGAGGCATAAATTCAAATTGCGGAAATACAGTTGTAGAATAGATGTGCGGAAATTTGCATTTAGCCAGCAGGTAGTTGATTGCAAACTTCCATCTGCGATTGTGGAAGTTGATAGCTTCGAGATAATTCGAGAAGGAACTGGACAAATGTTTAGAGGGAATGGATGGTGTGAAATTTTTTTTGGCTGATGCTACATAAACTTGCTTTCTTATATCACATGCTTCGATTACTACTGCTACTACTATTGCTTCAAAGCAGCTGTTCTGTGATGTCCCAGATTTTTAAGTGTATAGTGAATTTGCCTATTCCAAGTGATGATAATTTAAAAAGATAATAGCAACTTAGGCAGAAATTTGTGGATAATGGTATTTGTCTCTGTCGAACACAAGACCACGCTTTAGTGCCAAATACTTGGTGTTTGTCTTCATTGGGAGCAGAAAGTCTCTCCATGATCAAACTGAACTATGTTGAAATACCTCAGAAATCCTGTAGTATTAATAATGTTTTAAGTTTGTTGTGGTAGACGTTCATGAAGAGATGGCTAACGTATTAATTCAGTTATTACGAGAAAGATGTGCTGGAGAAATTCGACATTCCAACACTTCCAACACTTGTGCTGGAGAAATTCGACAAATTTCTTGCATGTGATAAGAATGCCGTTTCATTTTTGCTGCAATCAGTACACTAATGGAGGCAGAAACATCTCACAGTTCAATGTACACAAGATGTATGTTACTATATTAAAATAAGCATTATGTTGTTTATTATGCATAATTAAACATACATGGGGGGAATAGAGAGTATATCCATGTATTACTTGATGTTTAATACTTGTAATTCATAAAAATAAAACAGGGAATGGCATCACTTTCAGTAATGGTATTTCAGTAATTTAAACTTTGTAACTAAGCACGAATTGCTCTTGCTAATTACTGTATACAAGCCAGGTGACCAGCTCAATAAACCCATCTTGGAACAAAAGATAAAGGCTTTTGGATGTACAAAGGATTCCTAATTTATTTATCAGTGTGGCTCTCACAACTACAAAAAACCATTGACCACAAGAGTTAGAACAGTACTGTTGTGTGCAGTGATAAGTGGATATGGCAATGGCTGATATTAAAATGCATCAAAAGGTTTATGGAATTTATTATGAAAAAATGCTTACATCAATAAAATAGCCTATTTAAAGAAGCAACTCTTCGCAAATGGGAAGTATTTTTAAGGTAAAAAATAGAAATAAATTTAAGTAAACTGATATATTTGTGAATCTATTTGGGCAGTTAATGATATTAACTTCCCAAACTTGGTTGGGGGGGGGGGGCATGAACGAAGTTATGTGGGATTTTCAGTGAATGCTACCATTAACAATTTAGTGTGTCTCAAGAACACATTCCCATTTAACGCAACTGGTCTCTATAATGCTTTTGCCATAGATCCCTACAAATTTTGTGATGACAACAGCTGCAGGAATATCTACGAGTTCACTGACATACAGCATAGTACCTATCTCTAACATGGACAGGTTCCACTTAATTGTGATGGCCAACTTTTCATTAAAACTTAGAATACTACTAGACTACCAGTGGTAAAGGCTTGACGAAGTATTCACTGCACTTTCAGGTGTTAGTGAAAATTTCATGATGAAGCATTCACTGTACTTTCAAAGAGGTGTCAGTGAAAATGCCATACAGACATTCTGTAAAAATGTATGTAATCCTAGCTAGCCTGAATTTGTAACTGTAAATAAGTACGTTATCCTGGTGCTAGTCAGATTAAACTGCAAAACTTTCAAATGTGTTTCATTAGACCTATAACTGCTATTTACCTGAATATATAATTTACACACACATAGATGGATGCATTGTAACTTGTAGGCCTGACAGCCAAGTGGTCAGGGGCAAGAATGATGTAGCACACACTGTTTGAGTGGACCGTGCTTCAAGCCTGTGACTGCTAAATAAAATTAATGATTGTATTCGTGATTTAGCATAAACTCCTCTGACCTGGTGGTTGTGACAGAGCATAAACAGTTTTTTTTTTTTTTTTTTTGTTAATTATTATTATGCCTTCATTGCTTTCAGGCTGTGCAGACAAAACCTTGTGTTTAAATAAACAGATGATAATAATAATAATATGCAACAAACTAAGATACAAGCCAACAACCACAGCTTATATAACTTCTGCAAATTATTTGAATATCAGCATCCATTTTTGTTTAAAAATATCTTAGCTACATATTTAAAAATTAATATTTTTTTTCTTAAACATAAATCCATCCATACATACCTTGTACAATATACAATGTCATCTTCTGAGATACTCTCTTTAATAATTCTTTGAATTATATCTACCTGTGAAACATCTTTAAAAACCAGTGGAAATAGAAAATAAGCCAAAAAAATAAATAAATAAAAAATAAAATAAGTTTGTATTAATATATTAAATAAAATATGCATAAATGGATGTGAAAATTACACAATGCCAGAAACTAGAAGGGTGAGGATATCAGAAAAGGAAGTGTAGTAGATATGTGAAAGAATGTTAATATCCTAAAAGTTATGATGAATTAAGAAAATTATGGGCCGAATTACATAGCCAATAGAAGGTGGTTGAACTGTAAAGTAAAATTAGTACAGTAAAATATACAAATAAAACAAAAATAGGTATAGCTGTCATCAGATGTGGGGGAGGGGAAACACATTTGGATAATGGTTGAATATAGGTAAGGCAAATGTGCAGAATCTGATGTCAGCTGAAGAAAACATTGATACATGATCAGGTAATTTTATCAGGGAACTACACTGACCATGTATCAGAAACTGCATTTCTATACTTGTCTGTAATCTTGGGGAACAATTGTGCGCATTAGTGATCACTTGTGAGATTTGAATTAAATTTCTTTGATTCTTGTGTGTTGCTTTTGTGTTATTTTTTGTACGAGCTACAGAAACCCGGTTTAGTCACCCTACGTTCTCGACGTCTGGGGCGGGCAGCTAGGGGAGATTCCCCTAGCTGGCTAAACGGGTTTTGGAGTAGTGAGGTACAGAGGGTTCGTGTTAATAACATTTTTTGTGTTAATTTGCTAAAGTATTTCCGTGCGCTTTCAGAAAGTTCTTAAGTTCCTGGGACCCCTGTCTGTTTAATTTGGACAGGGGATTTTGTTTTTAAATTAATTTGAGTTAGTTATTCAAATTAATATTTGTGTTAGTGATTAAGCTTTCTGGTCTGGAGTTTGATCTTGAAATTACTAACATTGTAAATAGAACGCTCAACTTTTGTGAGCGTTTTTTAATTGTATATAAAAGTTTTATTGTCCATAATTATGGCACCAAAATTGAAAAAATCTTTTGCTGTTTCTCTCCCTGACGTGCGGAGTGAAGAAGAGAAAAGTGAAGAATCCATAACAAAAGATAATAGGAAAGAATCCTTTAGTGAGTTCTCAGAAAATGAAGTTGCTGAGATGTATCAGGGTTTATTAACATTAGCTGGACAAGTAGTGCAAGATGAAAATTCCACAAAGTTAGGAATTGGGAAAAAGAAGATCAGTGATAAGAAGGATAAATCCAAGAAAAAGAAAAAGTATAAAAAGTCTGAAGTATCAAGTAGGGTGAAGGCAAAAACTACTCCAATTGACCCTGGGGAGGGGACTTCTTCCCAGGCGAAATTGAAGAAAGTTGAAGAAGTGATGTTGGTCTCTCAAAGCAAAGACTCTCAAAGTTCGGATGAAGAAGATAATTTTTCAGAACTGAATATTTTAAAGAAGGCTAGAATAAGGTTGAGAAAGACCTTATTTGCTGACGAAAATAAGATATCTGGCGGCGCTTGTGTAAAAATTTTGGAGATTTGGGATGAGCTTGAAAAGGCAGTCCTAGATCTCCAAATTGAAAATCGTATTCTGAAAGAGAAAGAAGCGAAGTTGGAGAAGGTGCAGTATGCTACAGTGACAGCTGTGCCGTCGACCGTGATTAAACCAAGAGTGGCTGTGATATCAACTAAGAGTGCAAATTATAAGACAAGTGATGAAATGAAAATGGATCTTCTGAATAAAGTTAGATCGACTTTGAGTAATGTTAAAGTGAAAAGTCTTCGAGCAATAAGTGATAAAAGGGTAATAATAGAGGCCAACTCAGATAAAGATATGGAAGACATAATTAAAAGTGTGAAATTTCAAGAACTGGGGATGGTTATGAACCGCCTACAGAAGCAAAATCCAAAGTTGCTGATCTTCGATGTGGATAAAGATATAGACAAGAAGTTAATGTTAGAAGAACTCTGGTTGAAAAATCTTAAAGAACATGGTATAGAATATAAGGTTTTTCAAGACAATGTAAATATTGTATCAATTAATGAAGCTAAGAATAAAGATGTGAATAACTGGATCCTTCAAGTTCCAGGTAATATTCATAGAAAATTGTTAGACCTTGGCAGAGTATATGTGAATTGGTCTGCATGCAGAGTGCGTGATATCGTCACTGTTACTCAATGCTACAAATGTTTGACTTTTGGACATATAGCAAAATACTGTAAATATGATGTGTTCTGTGGTCACTGTTCCGAGAAAGGACATTCTTATAAGAATTGTCACTCAGTCCAAGAGGCCGCTAAATGTATAAATTGTTGGAGACAACATGTTTCCAATTCCCACTCAGCTATAGACAGAGAGTGTCCGGAGTATAAAAAAGCTATGGAGCAGAATAAAAAGAAAATTGATTATGGACCGTGATAATCTATCCTTATTAAAAATAGTACAACTTAATGCTCAAAGGTCTAAGGTAGTTCCTTCCCAGCTGGTGAGGGAGGTGGAAGATAAGGCATATGATGTGGTGCTTTTGCAGGAACCCTACTCTTACTTGGGTAAAGTGCGGGGATATCCACAAATGTATAGAGTTCTTGAATGTGGAAACAAACCATATGCGGCTATAGTGGTTGTCAATCCCAATTTGGGAGTAACAATGATTACATCGCTATGCAACGAGTATGGCATATGTTGTGAAATCGTTGGCCCGTTCGGAGCTCTGTATTTAGTCTCCCTTTACTGTAAGTATAATGATATATTGCAGCCCTATTTAGATTATCTGGATAGGGTTGAGAGTAGGTTGAGGGCAAAGCCCATTATTATAGCTGCAGACTCTAATGCGGGTTCTACTCTTTGGGGTGCAGGAATGTCTGATGATAGAGGTATTGATCTTGAAGAATTCCTTGCCTCTAAGGAGTGGGATGTAGTTAATGACCCAATGCAGTTGCCAACATTTTCCTCGGTAGCTGGGGAGTCGTGTATAGATATCACAATCTGCTCCAATACTTCATTAGCAAGAGTAAGGAATTGGAAAGTACATGCTGAAATAACAACTAGTGACCATAGATGCATATCATATGAGTATGCAGTTAATGATGTGCCTCGCCTTTGGATGGAGACTAATAGATACTCTGTTAAAACTGCCAAGTGGAACGATTTTAATAGCTTTGTTAGAAATAGGATTGATACAATTGATTGGGAAGGAAAAAGTGCAGAACATAAAGTTGAAACTGTTAAGGAGATTCTTCAAAGTGCTTGTAAAATTAGTATGAAGAGAAGAAAAGTGTTTAAGGAAAGTGCCGTGGTGGAACCAAGAATTAGATTATTTACGAAGAGTTGTGAGGACTGCGAGGAAACATTTTCAACGTGTGCGCAGAAACCTTGGTGGCCAAAATGAAGAACTTAAGGATTATTATCTTCAAGTACGGCGAGAATATTCTAATAAAATTAAAAAATTTAAGTTGTTAGCATGGCAAGATTTTGTGAGTAAAGAGGGTAACGCAGATCCGTGGAACCCTATATATAAAATAATCACAGAAAAAGTATATCTTGCTGATATAACTCATAGCATCATTGGAGAGGATCAGCAAGAGACCTTGACATGGGGTCAGACTCTGGACCAGATTTTAAAGTACCTTTATCCTAGGGATGAAAACATTTTAGATAATGATTTTAAAAATGTGTTGCTTGAAAATGAACTGTATAAAAATGAATTTGTTGAAGGTCCTTTTACAAATGATGAATTGGTTCTGGCGATTAATCAGGTGAAAGATGGAAGGGCTCCGGGGTTGGATTTTCTGGAGACCCATGTAATAAAGCAGTTCTTCTCCAAGCATAAAGATATTCTGCTGGACATGTATAATGCATGCCTGGCAGAAGGAACATTTCCAAAGTCTTGGAGAACTGTGGTCCTGAAGGTGATTCTGAAGAGTACGGAGAAGCCCATGAATGAGCCGGCATCGTATCGACCTATCGCACTTCTACCCATCCTGGGGAAGGTTTATGAGCGTTTACTCACTTATAGACTGTTACCCAGGTATGAGGCTCTAAGTCTGAGCTCTAAGAAACAGTTCGGATTCAAGAAGGGCTCCTCTACAGAGGATGCCATAAGAACGTTAATAGAACTAGTAGAGTGTGCGGGGACACGGTATGTGCTGGGTTTGTTTGTGGACTTTAGAGGTGCATTCATGCCCTGTGGTGGGGTAGTATCCTCCGCAGGGTTAGAATTGCACTCTGTCCTGGAAATCTCTATAACATCTTTCGGAGTTACTTTTCGGATCGTAGTATTGTGGTAAGAACAAGCTTTGAAGAATATGAATATAAGGTTGAGCGTGGATGTCCGCAGGGATCCATTCTGGGGCCCTACGTTTGGAACATGGTTTTAGATGAGTTTTTGGAGCGTGACATGGGAGATTCTGACGCCATAGCGTATGCGGATGATTTGGTCTTTGTCGTGAAAGGAAATTCTAGGAAAGAATTAGAAGAAAAAGCAAGTGGTCTTCTTAAAGACTTGCTGGAGTGGAGTTATCTCCATAAACTTAGTATATCTCCGACAAAGACTGTATCTATGCTTTTGAAAGGCAGACTGAGTTCTACAAGGCCTCCATTAGTTAGAAGTGGTGATGTCTCTATCAGATATGTACCTAATGTGAGATACCTTGGGTTATGCTTGGAGGAGCGATTGTTCTTCACGGAACATGCTAGGTATCTGAAGCAGAAAATAAAGCTCCTGTATGCGAAGCTCCGTCGAGTCGTTAGAGTTAAATGGGGGATTAAAGGACGGGCATTGAATATGCTTTATGAATGTGTATTTACCCCAATACTTACATATGCAGCCGGAGCTTGGTGCAGTAGAGCTGTGAATTCTGCAGTGAAGAGACAATTATTAGCAGCACAAAGGTTTGCTCTTCTGGGTGTGACCCGAGTGTGTCGAACTGTGTCTACTAATGCAGTACAAGTAATTTCAGGTAAGATGCCGGCGGATCTCTTGGTGATTCGTTCTGGATTATGTTATTGTCCACAAAGAGCTTCTTGGCATTCGCTTGTGTTCTGAAGGTGCTGGCATGCCGGATAGACGACTGTACATGGCTGAACGGAGAAGGATTGAGAGCGAACTTGTCAGAGTTTGGCAGGACCGCTGGATGAACTCTGACAAAGGACGAGAAACTTTTCGTTTTCTCCCATCCGTTGAACTGATAAATTATAAGAGCAAGCCTTGGTTGCAGTTTGGATTAAAGGCGTGTTTTGTGCTGACAGGACATGGGCTGAGAGCCAGGCTAAATGATTTCAGTCTGGTTGAGTCCGGGCTATGTGTGTGTGGAGTCTTGGAAACTGGATCTCATGTCATGTTACATTGTCCTCTCTATGCCGACCTAAGACTTGTTTTTGAAGGGACTTTTGAATTAAGTGAAGATAATTTGTGCATTCTATTTGAAAATAGAATAAATTTTAATTTGTTTAATAAATATATTGAAAGGATTTTTAATAGACGACAAACTTTAGAAAGTAGAGGTCACCCTCCACGAGGGAGGGATGGTAACTAGAGCCACAGAGAATATTTATTTATTCTTCTGTGGTAATAAGCAAATAACCTAAGTTTGTAAAGTCATAATCATATCAGAGTAGGAATTTTAATCAAATTTTAATGTGATTACTTTGCCATTCATAAGACAATGTAGGTTTTTAAAATTTTAGTAAAATGTGCATATGGGCATATTTGCCCAGGTGGCACTATAAGACTCTGATATCATATGATGGATGTAATAGTAGAAGAAAGGGGAAAGGCCAAAAAGCAACAAAAATGTAATTAGCACTTTCTAATACAGTATGAACAAGGTAGTCCCAATGCAGTGTCATTTATTAAGGTAAAAATAAGGATCAAGTTAGAATAAGATATGGTTAATATAAATATGTAGTTTGTATAGGATTTAAACGTAATTTTGCAGAGACTGGAATTCAATAATATGATAATTCAATAATTTGGAACAAGCACATGGTATAGGGTGAGGTATTAAATTGAGGATAGGGAAGGGAAAAAGGAGTATTTAAATAAATAAAGACGAAAAATAGCAACAGAAGTAGGATAGTAGGAACATTCGTATCACCCTTGTATACACTAATAGTTTTATGAACGGGAAGGATGGTAGAAATAGAAAGCAGAAAT
Source organism: Mastigoproctus giganteus (assembly GCF_048544385.1). Taxonomy (NCBI): domain Eukaryota; kingdom Metazoa; phylum Arthropoda; class Arachnida; order Uropygi; family Thelyphonidae; genus Mastigoproctus; species Mastigoproctus giganteus. Next base: position 213,701,677 of record NC_143584.1, on the reverse strand, counting down.
ATAAAAAGCAAAGAAAAAGTTATTAAATAACACTAAGCTAGCTGGGGTTGCGAAGCTCAACCTTATAGTAAGGGCTCTGGCTTTGTAAGTGTTAGTATAAAAGAGCTAATACCAAATGCTTGTATTGTAAGGAAAAGACAGGCGTAAAAATATGTAAATCAAAACATGCTGAGAAATGAACCGAAAAAGAAATCGAAAGTATAATAAGAAAGTGAATGATACCTGGAGTTTTCAAGTAATGCGTAGCAGAAATAAGCTGGCGGGAAAAATATACATAGCTGAAGGAAAAAGGCAGGAAAACGAAGCACACATATTTAGTAGAGTAGATGAATGCATGTAAACCTTAATCACATTAGTAATATATCTACATGATGAAGCAATTTATAGCAGTGTAACAGACTTAATAGTGAGCTGTGAAGAAATGATAAAAAAATGGGAAAGTAGTGACCTCTATTGTTGGAAAAAGAAATGCAGTTGGAATAGGACTTGACCATAATAAAGTCATACAGATTACAAAAATAAACATATAAAGAAGGAAATATGTGAAGAATCCCAAAATGTTCTGAGACAGAGAAAGATTAATAATTTTAATCTGTAGTCCAAAATGGTATAGTAAGAATCCAATTTTGAAAGAATAGTAAAGACATCCAAGGATGAAGAACTAGTTAAGTCCATTGATGAAAGAATATGACATAATTCCAAAGATATAAATAACTTGGTGACGTTAGATCCAAAGATGGTGTAGTTAAGAATCCAATTAAGAAAGGACAGGAAATAAGTTCATGGATATGAAACTAATAGAATCCAAAGGTAGTTTCAGATGTAAATTCAAAGGTGAAAGGATCCAATGTTGAAAGAATAGTAAATAAATCCAAAGATAAAGAACTAGTTTAAATCCATTGATTAAAGAATGACATAATTCCAAGGATATAAATAACTTGGTGACTTTAGATCCAGTTGTGGTGTAGTTAAGAATTCAATGATGAAAGAACAGGAAAAAGTCCATATATATGAAACAATTCCAAGGAAACAAATAATTGGATGTCTCTAGACCTAATAGTGGTGGAGTTAGGAGACTAGAAAAATTTTTTCAAAGATTAGTGGCAAAATCAAGTCACTAAACTAATTGTATAGGCAGCTATACAATTTTAGTAGAAAATCCATAGGTGGATTTTCAAACGTATAGTATGAAAGAAGAGGAAATAAATCCATGGAAATGAAACCAGTTGAACCCAAAGATAGTTTCAGGTGTAAATTCAAAGGTGAAAGGGTGTGTTAAAAGTCCAATGTTGCAAGAATAGTAAATAAATCTAATTTTATAAACTACACCACCATTGGATCCAAAGTCAACTAGTTTAAATTCATTGATTAAAGAATATGACATAATTCCAAAGATATAAATAACTTGTTGACTGGATCCAATGGTGGTGTAGTTAAGAATCCAATTATAAAAGACCAGGAAATAAGTCTAAGGACATGAAACCAGTTGAATCCAAAGAAGGAAGAACAATTCTAAGGAATCAAATAATTGGATGTCTCTAGACCATAACAGTGGTGTAGTTAGGAGACTGTATAAAGTAATTTATACAAAGATTAGTGGCAAAAACAAGTCACTAAAATCTAAAGGCAACTATACAATTTCAAAAGAAAATCCAGAAGTGGATTTTTAAAAGGTATAGTATGTTATCAAATGCTTGAAAAATCCAAAACCCAAAGGAATTTTAGCATATTCTACATATATTATAAACCGTACCTGAAAACAAAATAGGAAATGTCAACAAAGACTCAACATGGGTAGTGAATTATAAGTAATTTCTTGAAGGATTATTAAAACTTATCAAATGAATATATAAGAAAAGTGAAAACTTAACAGTAGAAACTTAGTGAGTAAAGAGAGAAAGTAATCATTCTGAAGAAAAAAAATTGCATCGGAAATCACAAATAGCTATTACTTATCAAGTAGTGGAATTCCGCCAGATTATATTACAACTTTACAAATACAATTATAACCGACCAGTTCATAGTAAATTATAAATGAATTTACTTCTGATAAAATGGGAAATTATATTGAAACAGTATTTTACAAAGTAGATAGGGATATTATTGTTGACTAGCTTATTGTAAAGGAGTTGTAGAGCTTTGGTGAACAGTAGCTGGTTACTACATATGCTAGCTAATAGGTTTGGGTACAAATTATATTTTTATGTATTTTGCTGGAAATATTGGAATGCCAGTTAAAGGTAAAAAAGTAAAAAGTAAAGTGCAGCCATTATCAACCCACTGCAGGATGGAAGCCTCCTCAACAATTCATGTTAAGGGAAATGGACCATAATCTACCACGCTGGTCCAGTGTGGGTTGGTAGAGCGACCGTATTCAGCAGTCAGGGGCTTGAACCCCGGTCTACTCAAAGAACGTGTGTTACTGCACTCCCGCTCCTGCCCAGTTAAAGGTAAATGACATCAAAGTTAAATTTATTTCTTTTATCATATATGTCAATATTATATGGAGGTGAGGTATTGCTAAGAGTAATATTGAGGTCAAGGAAGTTTGCTGTGTGATTAGTGGAGTTTTCTTTATTCAGTTTGAGTTCAATAGGGAAAATAGCTTTGGCTATAGGTTCAAAGTTGGTATTTAAAACTAGGATGTCATCTACATATCTGAAAGCTAAAAGGTTATGATTAGGATTGTTTATGGTGTATAGTTCTTCATAATAATGTAAAAAAGGTTGGATACTAAGCTTGAAATTTGGGAACCCATGGGAACACCAATAGTTTGTTTATACGTAAGTTTGCCATCGAAGATATAGTTATTAAGTAAACACAGATTTACATAGTTGTTCCATGTATTATCATTTATGTTTAATTTATCCTTGTATATACAGGGTGATTCACTACCAGTGCGACAAACTTGCAGGAGGTGTAGGGGGCACAAAGACGAATCGGAATCACATAGCATTGCAGGGTCCAAAATGCCTTCGTCATGCGGGAGGTCGCGTGAACAAAGAAGCAAAGAAAAAGAACAGAAACTGCAACTCGTTAGTGTAACAGAAATCATTTTAATGACAAGTTTTACATTGGCAAAAAGCCATGCTACAGAAGATGTTTGAAAGTTCGACCAGAAGCAGTCACACAGGCTTCAACAGCGCCACCGCATGGAATCCCTAATGTTCTGGAAGATTCCTGGAGTGTCTCGAATCTCCCCGGCAGCTACAGAGATGCGAGCGACGACATCTTCAACTGAATCAACGGGGGTCTCGTACACCAATGTCTTCATTTGACCCCAGCAGAAGTCCAGGCATGATAGGTCCGGCGATCTGGCAGGCCAATGAACTGGACCACCACGACCTATCCAATGCTGACCAAATGTAACGTTTAGGTGTTGGCAGACGTCATTGGTGCAATGTGGGGGAGCTCCATCATGCTAGTACTACATTGAGCGGCGCAATGACTGAGGAACATGTGCTTCTTCAATAAGTTCGGGCAGGACTTGTTGTAGAAAGATCAAGTATGCCCTACCGTCCAGACGAGGGGGGGCAGAAGGTACGGTCCAATGAGGTGGTCTCCAACAATGCCGGCCCAAACATTGACAGAGAAACGGCACGTGTTCGCGTACCATGGGGGTTCTCCAAAGCCCACAAATGGGCGTTATGTTGATTGAAGGTTCCCTCTCTTGTGAAACTTGCCTCATCCGTGACCAACACGGACGCAGCAAATGCGCTGTCTGCCACACTCTGTTGAAGAAACCAAGTAGCAAAAGTCTTCCGGAGTGGATAATCCGCAGGCTCCAATGATTGGACGCATTGCAGATGGTATGAACTCATTTGGTTTTGTTGACAGTATCCTCCATACAGTAGATTGGGAAATACCCAATAGTTGGCCTATCGCTCAAGTACTCTTACTCTGATTGCCTTCTGCAAGACGTAGGACATTCTCCTCATTGTCTGGCGTCCTCGTCATTCGCTCTCGATTCATGGTACCTCTCGTGAAACAACCAGTCTCACATAACCTTCTGTGCACACGTGCGAAAATCGTATGATGAGGAGCATGCCTGTGCGGGAAACATTCCTGGTACAAGCGCAGAGCGGCGCGCCCATTACAGTTTGCAGCTCCATGCGCGAGGTGCATGTCGGCCAGTTCAACGTTTGAATACTCGTCCATCCTACTGCCTTGGGAACCGGTTCGCTAATGCTGACTTCCAGCGGGATCGCTGTTCACGCGATCTCCCGTTCAACGTCCTCTACCGCATGACGAAAGCATTTCGGACCCTGCAATGCTATGTGATTCCGATTCGTCTTTGTGCCCCCTGCACCTCCTGCAAGTTTGTCGCACTGGTAGTGAATCACCCTGTATATACACATTTTTATCTAATATATATCTATATATAACTCTTAAGTAAAAAAAATAATTAGGATAAAGCCTCAGCAATCTGGCTAAGATAATTAATCAGATAGTTAATGGTTTCAGTTGGCCATTGTCCTAAGTACACAGCTTGTAGTTATTTATCTTTTGAAATGTATCAGGATAAGGTTTCTTTAAAACTTTTATAGAAGATAATTTATTTCATTACAGACAGCAATATTACTGAGACAGAAAAATATATATTTAATAAAAGATAAAAAATAATAACACTTACCAAGGAATAAATATATATTTTCAGTATTAGCCAATAAAATATCCTCCCCATGTAGAAAGTGAGAAAATAAGCATTTCGCCTGCATGCAGTGTAAAGTTCTTATTTTCTCCCTATTCTCCATTTTCGACTTGCCCTTCACACCTTGCCACTAAAAGAACAATTTAGATCCTACCTGTGTTTCCCTCCTCATACAGGTGCTGACCTTTGAATTTCCCCAAGCTGTGAGCCTCAACCACCCAAGAAGGTAATTTATTTCAGTAATTCACAACTTGCTGGTTAAAATAAAACTTCCTACAACACAGTCTAAACCTCTTTCCTGGAATTAGAATTTATGGCCCCTAATTTCACCTTTATTCATTTTACTATCCCCCTTTTAAAGAACCTAGTTACTGAGCTCCAAAGCCCATATATTCAAAAGCTTTCCTCATATAGATGCACTTTTTGCTGCTATCAAGGCACGCTGCCTGTCTTTTTATGTTGGAACTTTACAACATAAATTTGTAGAAACAATCCACATAGCTGAAAAAATAAAGTAAGGAATTTTAGGCTATGAGTAATGAAGAAATTCTGGCTAGAGTAATGAACATTTCTAAAGATGTCTTTGGACCTTTTGGTGGTATTTCTGAGTCAAAGCTGAAGAGTTGGAAATGCCAACACATTATGTCAATGTATTAATACTGAGTCTAGTGTGATCTATTCCACTAAAACTTCACAGATCACACCAGACTCGGTATTAATTTTCATAAATCTATTCAAGTAAAACTTTATATATCATACTAGACATCAGTATTAATTTAATAAGTAACTAAACTACAAATCCAATGACTCTCAATCAAAAGCTTTAGACATCAAATCTATAATATAATTAATCTAATCCAGGAGAAATGAACTCTGTTCTAGAATAAAATACTCACCTAATATCTTGTTTTCTACACAAGGAACAATTAAGCCTTCAATTACTGCCTTAGAGTACTTCTTTGAAAATGAGAGAATAGCCACGGCCAATGTCCGAGATACAGTTGACTGTAGCTTCTGAATCTAGGAAAGACTAACAGTCTACAACAATACTTGTATAATTTGTATATTTCAGTAAAATCCAACCAATAACTATACTTTTTCTTTGTAATAATAATGAAAACTAAAAAAAAAAAATGTTTGTACTTTTGTTATTTTAAACTCAACATGGCAACATAAAAATTTTAGAATAGTAGTAGCAGCAGCAGCATGCGATGCCAAAAAAAAAAAAAAAAAATAGAATTTACTTCACTGAGTATATTTCTTTGGGAACAATTTCTGAAGTTAAATTATAAGTTAAAAATGTCTAATAATTTTAATTTAGATTTTGCCTTGGGAAAATTCCTTATTTTTTACACCAGCATTTAAAGAACCCATTCGAACTACAGCTCATCCAATATGCAATATATATTTCAAAAAAGGCATGTAGTAAAAATGTGTATGATAGCATGCACATTTTTGTATAGCAGTTAGAGACAGGTTCCATATAAGCTAAAAATTGTCAATAGCCACCCCATTTTCAAACTTTATCAATAAATATTACACTACAACTGATAAATAATATTAAAACATAAAGGCATATAAATTAGTGCTTTTGCATCATTTTAATACTCAGCAACCTACTAAAGTAGTACATAAGTGGCATAATTTAAGTATATCTCATATTGTGAATACCTTCACAATGAGTTGCCATGATATTGCACTACTTCAAATAAGTAACGCTTCACCAATTGAGAAGACTACTGTTACTTATTCTCGGTGGATACCACCACCCAGACAGCACTGTTTCAAAGGTTTTCAGTCTAAAACATAAAGGTTATTTAAATAAATTTTTTTTGAAATGAAACAAATAGGAACAATATTGTTTTGTTTCTGATGGCTGAGTTTTCAAAAGGTGGATGATGGGGGGGGGGGGGATCTTGTGTGGACTGGGTTTTCTAAAGAATGAATTTTAAGGGTAGCCCAGCTTACTTTTTTTTTCTATTCTAAAATAAATCTGTAACCATTCTTCAATCATTCAATTTTCTTCTGAATATGCAGCTTCTTTCAATGTCTGGATCCACGCTCGAAACCAATTTTGCCAAAATTTTAAAACTACCATTTTTATTTCAATATTTAATGCTTTCCATTTTTTTGAAACACTGTTGTCTTTTTTTAAACTCACTGTCTGCAGTACTGGTAATAAAAAATATGTAAATATAGGAACTATATATAAATTTTTACACACAACATATATTTTCATGCCTTTAATGGCAGACAAGGTGACAAATAAATATGAATCTAACTTGAAACGTGTATTATAAGATGGCATGTTATAGCAGGATGAGCTGTACACAGCTCATGCAGTTGGAGCACATGATGGAATGTCAAAAACATGGTAACAGATTAACATGGTACATGTTAATTTGTTACTAGTTTTATAATATTAAAACAAAGGCATTTTGACTTCAATATAAAAACTGTTACAAGAGGTGCTCAAAGTAATAACCGTTGTTAATGTGTAAAAAGATGTCTACACATTACAATTATGATGGTGCCCAAAAGCAGTGCTACATTCTTGTCAAGAAGTCCATGGTTGGTTCATCCATGATTCAAGTCTTATGAATGTGCCTCCCACCCAAACCTACTATTATGGAAAATATGGTTGAACTATGTATGCAACAAGTGAATGAAGCATGTTTGTACCCCACTATACATAAATCACATGAGGTATGACCAATGGGTACATTGAGAAGTTCATGTCCAGAGGAAGTGCTGGACGGTGGCATCTGTTAGATGGACAGGTACCATGTAGAGACTAATCATACAAGAAATAAATCCATACACTGCAAGAGAATTGCTACTGACATCTCACTGCATGTATTGCCTCAGCTCAGGTTTGAAAAAATATGCAGATTCCTTGTGAAGTATGCTTCATTCACACATACAGGATTCTAGTCAGAAAGTTAGGGTTGTAGATACAGTAACAAAACAGCCACTGGCAGAAGACTTGTCATGAAAGGCCTTCATGACACGTATTCTTAATAAAGACCATTTTATATCACATGCAATCCTTGCACCTATTGCACATTAAAGGGATGCAGATAATTCTATGAGATTCACCACAAATAAGACTTTGAAACCCAAAGTATACTATTTCCTGGCAAATTCTAGCAAATATCATAATTGTATTGTTGTGCATAGGTTCAAATTCCTCTCTGTTGTCTCCTTTCAGAGTATGGATCAAAAACCTTTCAAATATGGTGGTACTGGGTTCTCTGCACTGTAGGAGGGATTGGGTATCAAGTTTAATTTATTGTGTGGTCTCTGGTGACAGAGGTCAATTTCTGAAATTGGAGGATCAACAAAAGCAAAATATGATATAATTAGAGAATGGCAGCACAGAATGAACTGGAGCATGGGCATGGCTATTCATCTTTGTAGCAAGTTTCAAAATGCCTTGTTGGAATTATTCAATAAAATAGTCTAATTCCAGTCACAGAATAGAATAATTTCAGAAAGATTTTTCACTTAAGGCTGTAATTAGCATGCTCAGGCGTGTATTTTCCAATGAATTAATTCAGGTTTTTCATCCTGAGGTTTAGGCAATGTCCTACAAACATGCAAACCAACCTGTGACCATATTTCTAAATTTTTAAAAAAGCAGATAATAAAATATAAATTATGCACCCCCCCTCCTCACAGAGATAACTATCCAGTTGACTTTTGAATTTCTTCAAACTGTCAGCCTCAGCTACCTGCAGAGGCAACTTGTTCCAGTAATCAACAACTCACTGGGTAAAAGTTTAAACTAGATTGTAGGAAGTTTTTTCCTACAATCTAGTTTAAACCTCTTACCCTATAATTTGAATTTATGGCAGTTCTGGAATTCTTTATAACAGTGAAAATTCCACCTCCATTCATTTTACTTACCACTAAGAGCAATTAGTAAAAAAATTTTTTAAATTCATTTTTTTTTTTGCAAAATGAAAATTTTGCTAAGAGCCTTATAAACCTCAATCAGGTCCCCTCTAAGGTTGCCAAGATCTGTAGCTTGCAAAATCAAAGTCTTTCCTCATATGGTTGCCCTATTGCTGATCCCATGCAAATTGACCATCTTGAGACACTTTCAAGAAGCTAAATGTCTTTTTTTAGATGAGGTCTCTGTACTTGGACACAGTATTTCATATACAGTCTTACAATTGTCTTGTCTTATAGAGTGGGATTATGACTTCCCTATAAACATAACTGCCACTTTTCTGACTATTCCTAAAGCTGTTCAAGTCATCCTTGGTACTGATCATTAGTGACTCCCAATCTTTACATCACCTGCAAATTTTGACATTATTTCCTCAATCAATGTTGTTTATGAAAATCAAAAACAGTGATCCAAGAAATGATCCTTGGGGGAACCTTTGAATTCTGTTCAAGTTATCTGTAGGAGCACTACTTGGCACTGTTCATTGACCCCCAATCTTTACATCATCTGCAAATTTTGACATTAAGCATTAGTAGAGGCATATGATGCAAGAAAGCAAGTTTATGCAGCATCAGCCAAAAAAAAAAAAAACACTCCCATTTCACCCCTCCATTCATTCCAAGTACCTGTCCAGCTCAGCCTTAAATTTATTTAGGCTATCAACTTCCACAACAAAGGATGGAAGTCTGTTCCACCAACCAACCACCCGCTGGCTAAAGGCAAACTTCCCCACATCTATCTTTCCTCAATTTGAATTTATGCCCTCTCAAATGATTATTCTGAGCAACAGGAAGAATTCCATCAGCACTGAGCATGCTCAGACCATTCAAGGCTTTATACACCTCAATCAGATCACCTCGCAGGTGCCTAGTCTCCAGACACTGTAATTTGCAAACTTTAATCCTTTCTTAGTAAGAGCAACCCTTTGTTCCATTCACTAATCTTGTTGTCCTTCTCTGCACTCATTCCAACAGCTCTACATCCTTCTTAAAATAAGGCTTCCAGACCTGTATACAGTACTCAAGGTATAGACTGACCATTGCCTTATATAAGGGGATAATCACGTCCTTATCCCTGCTAGAAAAATTCCTGTATATCATTGACAAGACACTATGAGCTACTCTTGCAGCCCATCTGCACTGCTCAGAAAACTTCATATCTGCCTGCACAATTATCCCCAGGTCCTTTTCGTTCTCTACCACTGTCAGTGTAATTCCACAGAGTTGATACGATACTCTGGGGTTGCTGTTTCCCCTGTGTAGTACTTTACATTTGTCAATGTTAAACTTCATTTGCCACCCCTCAGCCCATCTGCTCAACTTTTCTAGATCCTGTTGCAGCAGCGTACTGTCATTAGTGTCCTTAACAACCCTGCCAACCTTCGTTTCATCTGCAAACTTGGACATTAAGCTTGATATACCATCATCAATATCATTTATAAATACAGAAACAACAATGGACCCAATACTGAACCCTGAGGGACTCCACTAATAACATTAGTCCACAATGAGCATTGTCCATTGATTACCACTCTGTCTTCTCCCACTCAATCATCCCTTTATCCGTAGCAGCAATTTTCCTCCAATGCCACACTGCTCCAATTTGTGCAGCAGTTTTCCATGTGCAACAGTATCAAAAACCTTTCTAAGATCCAAATATATGATATCAAAGTTATTCCCTGCATCCAGTTCCTTTCTGACCACATCACAGTATCCAATCAAATTAGTCAGGCAAGATTTTCCCTTAACAAAACCATGCTGTGTCCAAGCTATAACTGAAGTCTTGTCTAGATGATTCTGCAGTGCTTCTTTAACCAGTGCCTCCATTACTTTTCCTGGAACAGAAGTTAAACTAACAGGTCTGTAATTACTTGTGTTGCCCTTTGATCCTCCTTTGTGAATTGGGGTCACATCTGCACATCTCCAGTCCATGAGTACCTCCCGAGTCCAAAGAAGCCCTGATAATTATGGCTAAGGGTGTGCTTACTTCCTTTGCTGCCTCCTTTAATATAACTGGATAGATCCCATTCACCCCGGGTGCCTGTTTTATGTTTATCTTCAACAATTTCTCCTCCACTTTCCTCTCAGTTATTACAAAATCATCCAGCTCACTCACTTCTGGTATTCCCCTCCCTGAATAACCCCTCATGGGTGAATGTAGATGCAAAATACTCATTTAGTTTGTTAGCCACCTGAGCAGGATCATCAACAGTTGAACCATCAATATCCAGTGGACCAATCTGATTCATCCTTTTCCTTCTAGAGTTTACATAATTAAAGAACTCTTTGTTTTTCTTTGCATCCTTTGCCAAGGATTTCTCATAATCTGTCTTTGCCTGCCTAATCTCCTTTGTGACTTGGTTACAGATCAACTTGTATCTATCATAGGCTTCTGTGTCACGTGTTAATTTGTATGTATCCCATGCATTTTTCTTCTCTGCCATATGTCTCATTAGTTCATCTGATATCCATCTAGGCCTAAACCTTGAACAATATTTCTTAGTTGGTATGTAAAGCCTAGTAGCTTCCAAGATAAGTTCTTTGAATGCTTCCCATTTTGAATTTCCTGTTGGTAACATCATCAGTTCATCCCACTGTATAGAATTTAAATACTGTCTCAGTCCATTGTAGTCGCATTTACGAAAGCAATAACTCTTCCCTTTACCCCTAATGGTAGTGACCTCTGAGTAAATCCCACTTCAGCACAATGTGATCACTGCCACCTAGTGGTTCATTTATCTGCAGATTCTTAATGCATGAAGAATCACTACTGATAATCAAATCAAGAGTATTACTCCCTCTAGTTGCCTCCCAAACATGCTGATGTAGAAAACAATCATCCAATAAATCCACAAAAGCCTTGCTAGTGTGTGAATGACCAACCCACAAATTCCAGTCAATATCTGGGAAATTAAAATCCCCCATTATAAGACTCTCTGATTTACTGGCCCACTATTTCCCTGTACAGTTCCTTATTATACTCATCAGAGTCGTTGGGCCTATAACACACTCATACTCTCAATTTTGATCTCCCAATACTTATGTCACACCAAACTGACTCGACACTGCACTGTCCAGCTTCACTTCCTTGGATTTTATGTATTTCTTAACTAATAGCATAACCCATCCTCCTTTCCTATCCTGTCTATCCTTTCTGTAGACATTGTACTCCCCAAATTCCAGTTCTGCATTCCTTATATCTGTGTGACACCACGTCTCTGATATCCCAACAATATCTGCCTTTGATGTTTTGAGCAATACCTCAAATTCATCAAATTTATTTACTAAACTCCTAGCATTGGTGTACACGCAAGTATACATGCACCTATTTCTATTCTTAGCTACCCTAACACAACCCATGTGTTTACTTGTACCGCAATGACTCCCAGCAGTCTCTGAAATACCCTGAATCTTGTTTTCCAGGCTGCTACTCATTCCAATAGAAGCAGTGCAAGAATCACTTTCACCTCTGCCAGTGACTACTGTTAATCTATTAGTCGTTGTATCCCCCCAAGCTAGCAGTTTTCCGACCCACCTAACACTGCCTCGATGGCATCAGCAAATATTCTTGCACCCTTTTTATTTAAATGTATCCCATCCCTGTAGAAGCAGTCTCTCCTGTTAACAAGTACAGACCAGGCTGAAAAATATTCTACCCCTTGAGCTTTGCACAATCTTTCCAGGGCTGAATTGATTGACAAAGCTCTCGTCATATACTCCCTCCTATCGTGTCTGGGCAGAATTGCAGACACTTTCAAATTCAATCCTAATTCACAGCTTTTTTTCAACAGTGATCTGTACTTGTTAAGTAATTCTGCCGGTCTTCTACTCTTAATATCATTAGTGCCAATGGGTACAACAATATCACCCTTTATGCCCTTAAAAAATGATATCTGCTCTACAATGTCATCAACCTTTGCCCCTGGCAGACATACCCTGGTCCTGTTCCATCTATCCTTTTTACATAGCATGTTCCCCGTTTCCCTGAAAATAGAGTCACTAACAACTACTAGTTCCTGTGTGACCAGTGCATTCTGCTTTGGGGGTTGCCACTGTGTTGCGTGATGATCAAATGCAAACTCTGGCGTTGATGTGGCAGCTGAGAGCTTGATGGGCCCCTCAATTTAGATCCTTCGAGGGCATCCACCCTGTTTTTCAAGCTATCATATAGGCCCATAACAACGCTGAGTTATCGCCTCATTTCCTCACACTCCATACATCGTGTGCACGCAAAGACATCTCCCTTGGCAATATGTCCCATACCTGATTGCTCCACAAACATCAAGCAAGCAGTGCATTTTAAAAGGCTGTGATTCAGAGGGCAACTTCCCCCCTCAGTTCTCCCCTGAGCCACAGCACTCCATTTAGCTTGCACCTTTTGCTTTGCTGCTCTGGTCTGAGTCTGAGTCATTATTCAATTTCAGTACAAAATTATAACCCTAAACTTGTATCCCAACGCAGTTGTAACACTGTATCTATATATATATATTTTTTAAGTGTCAAGTATTATCTTCGAGTTTCTTCATATAAGTTCCTTATCAAGTTATGTATTAATTAATTGTTACGTTCGTAAAATCTAAGTCGTTATATGTATTTAATTAAAGTACAATTTAATTGACAATGAAGTTCAACAAGATTAATAAATTACTGATTAATTGATAATATTATATACTATACTATGCTAAGCTAACGCTATCTAGTTCGGGATATAATGTTGTATCGTATAACAATGGCGGCAAGTTACGAACGCTAAATCTACGGACATTTAAATATTAATTAACTTCCAAAATCTCGCTGTCTCAATTCAGAATAAATCAAGGATCTCTCCTAGGTCTATAAGGATCTCTCCTAGGTCTATAAGCTACTTACAGAAAATAATTTAATATAACAATTGGTCAATAAAGCGACTAACTATAGCTAAAAAAACTTCCGGTTCGCCGGCTCTGCAAAATTTGTAAAGCACGTGGATTGGATATCCTTACCGATACTAAGTAATAACCTACAAAATCTCTACAAAAACATCATACCTTCTATCCCTTCATCAATGTTGATTGTGAAAATCAGAAACAACAGTGGTCCCCACTTCTGACAATAAATATCCAAAGATACACTGTGTGGTAGTGATATAATAAAATGGATATTAATGATTGATAATGGCTGGAAGGACAATAAGAAATTTGCACAGGCTTGGTGCGTTTTCAATTTGCAATATCTTAATGAATATGGCAAAGGAAGACATTATCCTAATGAAATATCAGGAAAAAAAAATTAAAGAATGAAATTACCTACACTGTATACTGCAGCGAAGAACCACAGTACAGCATGATGATATACCAAAGTCAATGACACAGAAAGCAGGACAGTGAGGTCATTCAGAACTACCAACACAAATACATATATCATTAATATATTATGTAATAATTTGAGGAAATAATCGAATATTTTCAAAACATACAGAAAATTCATGTTCAAACTTCTTGCATTCTACTGATAGTCACTAGAACCTGAGGTTGGTTAACTTTTATCTGATAAACTACTTAACTTGCTTCTCTTTGTTATTTTAGAGAGCGAGTGCTACACATTAAAAATAAATGCCACGATGAGCAGCATGACATTAGGGGCAAGTTACTGCTATGGATAAAGGGTGGCTGAGTGGGAGAAGACAGTTATTATCAATGGGCGCTGCTTTTCTTTGACTAATCATATTAGTGGAGTGGCACAGGGCTCAGTGCTGGGCCCATTATTCTTTTCAATATTTATTAATAACATTGATAAATGCATATTAGGCTTATGTCTAAGTGTGGAAATGATACAAAGGTTGGAAGGGTGGTCAATGACAGCAATCACAGTATGCTGCTGCATACAAGAACTATAAAAATTAAGCAGATAGGCTGAGATGTAGCAACTGAAATTTAACATGCACAAATGTAAGGTATGGTATATGGTTATGTAGTAATCCCAGAATAACATACCAACTATGTTATATACTCAGGGTAGTGGAGAATGGAAGAGACCTAGGGGTAATTGTGCAGTCAGACATGAAGTAATATGAGAAGTGCAGATAGGATGTTAGGACAGTTTATGGGGTTTTGTCAATGATATACAGGAACTTTGCCAGCAAGGATAAGGAGGTGATTATCCCATTGTATAAAGCAATAGTTAAGCTACATCTTGAGTACTACATACATAGGTATGACAGCTTCATTTTAGGAGGGGTGTGGATTTGTTAGAATGGGTGCAGAGAAGAGCAGTGATATTAGTGAGGGGAACAGAGGAGTACTCTAATCAAGAAAGACTTTGGTTCTGCAAATTGCATTCAGCCAGTGGGTAGTTAATTGTTGGAACAGACTTCCATCTAGTGTGGTGGAAGATTCAAAGAGGTGTTTACTTGAATTTGTTTAAATCAAAATTATGACAACTGTTAAGATTTTACAATGCACTCTATTTTCACTCAACAGTGAGAAACAGTGGTCGTTTAAGTAGCTACATAAAAAAGGTTTTATCGAACAAAGTTTTTTCATGTATTCAAGTTTTCTCCTCTGGAATAATAGTCAGAATTTTCCTTTGCATTACATTCACTATGTTAATTTTTTTAAGAAAGAATTTCTTGCTGTTTGTGGAAAGGCCATATGCAGAAATTTAAAAAGGCATTGGCAGCACACTCCTGGTCAAAATCATGGGTGTGCTGCCAATTTGTTAAGGAGCATGCTCCTAAAAACTCATTTAATAGACTTTTATTTGATAAAATTCCCCAAAATTTAACAAGTGGCTCATTTGAGGCCCCCCCCCCCCCAACATCTTCCAACGCATCCCTGGTTTTGGCTGTTGAAATTGAAAATTTATATCATTTTTAATAAAATTAATTGTGTTTACTAAATTTGTTACGTATTAAAGTTAATTAGCTGAAACACAAATATGATCAATAAACAACTGAATAATAATTAAAGCCATATATAATGTTGTTACAGTTAACTTCATTTTACCAGATTATTGAAATTGGCCACCTCAGTATAGTGGACACTTTTTTCCTTACCCAGTGAGGGGGGGGGAAGAGAGAGATACGCAAACTCACAATATTAGTATGTTTCTCCTTGGCCTTGGAACAGAATGCAACATTTAATCATGAATAACATGTCAGGTTCATGATCAATGTAGCAATCATCTGAAATATCTGTTTCTCAAAAATAAATGTCAGAAACTATTGAAGGCATTAGATAAAATATTAAAGCAAAAAAAAAAATAAAAAAAAAAGGAAGCAAACTAATGTATGTGAAACTACTCTAATTACATAAAATATTTATTAAAAGTATAGTGAGGTACCTGTGGGTATAAGCCATGCCTTGCAAATTCCATACTAGTATTGAAGTTAAGAGGTGGATGCAGCTGAACAAGAGCCTTATATAATGTTGCCAATGATGCCTCACTAAGCTGAGTCAACTGCAGTGCTTCACACACAGTAGTTACCTAAAAACAGAATTTTTTATGGATAATTAAAAAAATATAGCACATAATAAAAAAAAAGTAAAACAGATGAAAAAAAAATTAATAGTAATTTTTTTTTTCATCTAGAGAGATGCTCAACTCAAATACCATGGAAGAAACAAAAAGTGCAACTAAGAACTAAAGAATGAACTTTAAATATATCTGTTTCTCAGAAATAAATCTTGTAAACCATTGAAGTTTAGTGTTAGGCAAAATAATGTATATTCGAAACGTTGAGAAAAATATGTCCAAGAAGAGCATCAATTCTATTTCTAATAAAATTAACAAAAGTTTTTTTCAAAAATTGCATTCAGCCATGAAGCTCCTTATGTTGTAAGGTAGCTAAGGTCACTTAAAATGTGATAACATTAATATTTATATTTTCAAATATATATTGATACATATTTTTATATTTATATTATTACACTGGCAGTAAAAAAAAAAAAAGAGCCTGTGATACACTAGAGATGGAATCAGGGTGTATTAATGCATTGTCATTTGTTTTGTGAAGAGGCCCTGTACTTTTCTTAATATTGTCAACTTAGACTGAAACAGAATTTAGTCTGTCAGAGACAATAAGGCTTCTTATGCTTTAGGTGGCTAATGTCACTTAATACATGAATCTGCTGACATTTGCATCTTCTTCTTCTCTTTGTATATATGTATCCATATGTTTTTTATGTTCCTGTTAACACTGCTGCTCCTTTCTGTGTTTTCATTTTCCTCAGCAAAAATGGCTACTGCAGCTTCTAAATGGATAAAATAGGGGCATCAAACGTTTTCTGGCTAAGGGTCAAAACAAACAGCGTTGAAGGTCATGGGCCGCCACATGGGTTGTCGATGAGAGCAGGTTTGGACTGCAAGACCAGTTCCTTACCATTAATTATGCATTTTTCAAAAACAGAATTTAATTTTTGTTATCTACATTTGTACTTAGTCTTTTTTAAACATTTAATACTTCAATATGAAATTCCACCAATTATTACATAATACTAATACCATTCCTATTGTATGGTTATAATATTGCTAAATTCTCAGGAAGATACATAAAACATGAGACAGCAACACAGAAAAATTGATTATTATTAAAAATGGTCAACATGAAATTATATTTTGTGCCAAGCTAGTTTTAAACAACTTTGGGATGCATAACACTTGAAGGTTGCTTACATGGGCTACCCAATATAAAGGAGTGGACCACCCATGGCCCACAAGTTGGATGCCGCTTCATAAAACCTTCTGATGTGTCTTCATTTGCTAATAATTTTCACAGAATAGCCTTAATATTTCTTCAACCTTGTATTCCATTCGTTGGTATTCAAATCTTCCATGTGATTCCAGTAAACTGATCATATCAGCCGCCTCAATTTTATCCAAAACTAGTCTCCACTGTTTCTTTGTATATTCTGTGCCTCTCCTAAGTCAAGCCAAGATACAGTAATTTTGGATACAATCAAGCCATACTTTCTCCAAGTTCCAGTCATATTTGATGTTTTAATTTCTTTCCATGCAGTTTCTTTCTTTCGAGACCATTTTGTTTTCATCTTAAAAGGGACTACTAAAATTAAATCAATAAATGAATCAAGTAAATAAAGAACAAGTAAAACAAATAAAAAATAAAACATCTTCCACTTACAAAATTATATTTCAGTTTGGTGGTAAACAACACAATAATGATTTATTATTACTCAGTTTGGAGCACTGATATCTAGTGAGTTCTTTAATATTTCTGGGAATTATTTTTAAGATGTCATTATAACAAGGTGAGGGATGTTGCAAATTGAATATCGGTGGTAATTTTCAACTGTTGTTATAATGAAATGTCATTAAGACGTGTATTCATTTTTATTTAAAATGAATACAAGTATATTTTCATTTGTTACTAAAGAAACCAGACCAAAAATATTTTAAAAGCTGTATTTAACATCACCCCAGGAGCTCACATCTGGTGAGTGTGGACTTGGCACACCCAGATATCATCATTCTTCTCTTTCTTGGTGATTCCTTTGTACTTCTGACTCTCTCTCTCTCTCAGGGTAACTCAGGAATTTTTTTTTTTTTGGCTGGTGCAGCATACGCCTCAGGCTTCCTTGCACCATATGGATAATAATAACATTGAAAAAGAGTTGCACACAAATGAAGCTCGAATTTGCATTTAACTGGTGAAACTACATATAGTTATTAGTAACAAACGTGATGAAAACAACTGACATACCTTACTGAAAGGAACAGTTGATAAAATGGCAAGTTCATTCATATAGTGCTCAACACCTTGCATTCCATCATAATTACTGTGCAATTTTTCTTTTAATTTGTAAATGTTGTCCTATTGGAAGAGACAGCAAGGATAAATAAATCTCACTATTAACAAGAGAATGTAATTCAAAGCATTATTTTAATATATCTTGTCATTTTATGGCTAGTGTTACAGAACTTAGTAAATGTACATTGAAATAAATATTAATCTACATCACATCACGAGAGTGAAGCAGGCATGCAAACCCAAATTTATCTCCAATTTCATTTACAAATTTTTTTTGAATGCAGATGCTTCAAACTTATTTAATACATGTAATAGTGACACACAGAAAGAAAAATTAAATTTATTCAAAGACAAAAACAATATATATTTTTTGTTGTTGTCATACAACAAAATGCTACTTATTTTATCCTTAGATATCACCTCACAAAAGTGAATGAATCACCAGTGGCACACAACAGGTTAGGAATCACTGCTATATAGTATTTGTGTTATTTAGTTGGCATTCACCAATTCTACTTCACTAGTCATTTCTGTGTTGGAGGTTGGAGCTGGGATGTGGGAGGGAGAGTATTAGGGAACGAACCCCTGTAACTAGACTCCATAACTATGCTTATTTTGACTTCACACATGCAGCTTATGTCAACAAACTGTATGCAATTAATTGTTGGTTTAACTGTTTTTAAGATGGAAAACCTGGATTTCTGGGGGAAAAAATACAACTCTCACTTGAGGCTAACTCACTCAGTCAAAATGCTAGAAAAGTAAAAAACAATTTCTGCCATTTTTTGAGGAAACACAGTTCAGTTTTAGTGGCAAGAGTAATTTGCATTACTCAACTACACTTGTACTCATACACTGCTTTGTCAAATTAAACATATGTAATTTTACATATCAGAGCATTTGAAACAAAAAAATAGAAAATGGTCATTTTTGAATTTATACTAGTGTTGACATTATGGATTTTTGAAAGCAGCCTCAAAGTAATACCTTATACTTGCTGAGCCAATTTTGCTCCGGCTGCCAAAGCACAATTGATGTATACAACAATACTTGTATGTACTTCAGTGTTGGGCCCCTTGTTGTTTTGTATATTTATCAATGATATTGATAAAGGTATATTTAGCATTAGAATTATTAGAGGCATACAATGCAAGAAAGCAAGCTTATGCAGCATCAGCTGAAAAAAAAAACAAAAAAACCTTCTCATTTCACCCCTCCATTCGTTCAAAATGCCTGTCCAGTTCAGCCTTAAATTTATTTAGGCTATCAACTTCCACAACAAAAGATGGAAGTCTGTTCCACCAATCAACTACCTGCTGGCTAAAGGCAAATTTCCACACATCTATTCTACAACTGACTTTTCTCAATTCGAATCTATGCCCCCTCAGGTTCTTAATCTGAGCAAAAATCCCATCAGCATTCAGCTTCTCAAGCCATTCAAGGCCTTATACACCTCAATCAGATCACCTTGCAGGTGCCTACTCTCCAAGTGCTGCAATTTGCAGAACTTAAGCCTTTCTTGGTAAGAGCACCCCTTTATTCCCCTCACTAATCTTGTTGCCCTTTGTACTCGTTCTAGCAACTCTACATCCTTCCTAAAATGAGGCCTCCAGACCTGTACACAATACTCTAGGTGTGGCCTGACCACTGCCTTGTATAACAGGATAATCACCTCCCTGTCCCTGCTAGCAAAATTCCTATATCATTGACAAGACACCATGATCTGCCCTGGCAGTCTGTCTGCACTGCTCAGTGAACTTCATATTCAACTGCACAATTACCCCCAGGTCTTTTCACTTTCCACTTCCCTGAGTGTAGTGCCACACAATGGTACATTTCTCTTCTGTTATTGCTACCCATATGCAGTACTTTGCATTTGTCAATGTTAAACTTCAGTTGCCACTTCTCAGCCCATTTGCCCAACTTATCTAGATCCAGTTGGAGTAGCATACTGTCTTTACTGTTGTTAACAACCCTGCCAACCTTTGTATCATGTGCAAACTTGGACATTAAACCTGATATACCTTTATCAATATCACTGATTAATATACAAAACAACAATGAGCCAGTATCAGGCTTAATGTCAAACAACAACAATGAGCCAACAATATCAGGCTTAATGTCAAAGTTTGCAGTGGTACAAAGGTTAGCAGGGTTGTTAATGACAGTACAGCAACAGGATCTGGAAAAGTTGGGCAGATGGGCTGAGAAGTGGCAACTGAAGTTTAACATTGACAAATGAAAAGTACTGCATATGAGTAGCAGTAACCCCCAGAGAAATGTACCAACTGTGTGGTATCACACTCAGGGTAGTGGAGAATGAAAAAGACCTGGTGGTAATTGTGCAGTCATATATGAAGTTTTCTGATCAGTGCAGACAGGCTGCCAGAGTTTGGGGTCATGTCAATGATATACAGGAATTTTGCTAGCAGCGACAAAGAGAGGTGATTATCCATTATATAAATCAGGTCACACCTTGAGTATTGTATACAGGTATGGAGGCCTCATTTTAGGAAGGAGGTAGAACTGTTGGAACGAGTACAGAGAAGGGCAACAAGACTGGTGAGGGGAAAAAAGGGGTACTCTTACGAAGAAAGGCTTAAGTTCTACAAATTGTAGCGTCTGGAGACTAGGTACCTGCGAAGTGATCTGACTGAGGTGTATAAGGCCTTGAACATTTTGAGCAGGGTCAATGCTGATGAGATTCTTCCTCTTGCTTAGATTACAAACCTGAGGGGGCATAAACTCAAATTGAGGAAAGACAGTTGTAGAACAGATGTGAGGAAACTTGCCTTTAGCTAGCAGGTAGTTTATTGTCGGAACAAACTTCCATCTGTCATTGTGGAAGTTGATAGCTTAAATAAATTCTAGGAAGAAGTGGAAGACTTCAAACTTTTGGAGCGAATGGATGGGTGAAATGGCAAGAGTTTTTTTTTTTTTTGGCTGATGCTGTATAAGCTTACTTTCTTGCATCATATACCTCTGCTAATGCTAATGTACGTACTTTCAAATAGCATCTGCTTAATGAAACCTAAAATCTGAATACTTTAGTTTTCATTAAGCAGGCGCATCAAAATTAACTGGATATGAAAGAAGGAAAAAAAATTGCCAGTCTAGGGCTGAAAATAACATGTACAATGCAAATGAGAGTTCCAAAAGCCACAAAAAACCAATATGGAAAGGCCTGGAGCTAAAAATAAGCCCTAATCAAATAAACTGGCACAAGCTGCATAATGCAAAATAATAAGACCTCTAAAAGTGCATGGTAATGTGCTCAGTAAACATTAAAAAAAAACTGCCTAGCAACTAACTTATATTAAGTCCTCAACTGCAAAGTAACTCCTAGACAACTGCAACTACTAATCAATATTAAAGCATACTTATGTTTTATTACTTACTGGTTGCCAAAATACAAATGTTAAAATCAGATACAAATATTCTAAACCTTTTGGCTTATTAGCTGTAATTACAAATCTGTGGCCATAAACTTAAACCCTAACTCCTCTAATACAAATAATTGTACAGCAATACTCACTTACCACAGCTTCAAACAGCATGGGTTTCACTATAACACGGTTTTGAATTAGGTTTAAGTCAAAAATTTACTGTACATATCAAAACTCATTCCACAGCATAGACTCGTACTCTACATATGCTGTGGTGCCAACTGTATTGTCTCACATGCGCCAATAGCTCCCCTCAGGCAGCCAGCGGCAAAGTGCAAGTGTTCAGTATTCTTAATTCCATCCTGAGGAGATGATGTGATAGCTTTTCAAACTGCATTTCATTTATTTTTTACCCCATTAAATGCGATCGAAAATATATCAGAATCTTAGTTAGAAATTACTGCCAACAACATGCATTCTGTTTGGCAGCATGTTTTGCCCCATTTGGCAAATAATTTCAGTGGTTTTGAATTGCAAGTTTAGACAACTGCCAAAGATATTGTGAAGGAAAAGACTTGGGATTTGAAACTTTGGACACTGCCAATGTATGTGACTGCACTGACTCACAAAATGACTTAGATGATGCAGCTCTCCCTGAAGTTGAAGAACAAACTGCAAATGAATAAGAGAAAAACAATTCTGAAGTGGATAACATTGAAGTGGCACCAAAAGAATTTTGAACCGAAGAATTGGAGAAAGTTTTTTTTGGGGGGGGGGGGTTGACATGGCCTGTGAGGGGGAATATGAATGGAGATCTGAACGTTGAACATAGCATGAAGATATGGCAAATTTTACAAGATGGGATTCAATACTATAAAGACTTGTACGCTGAGAAAAAGGAGAGACGACTTCACCAGACTTCATTATTGAAATACCTAAATAAACAAAGTTTTTTCCTCCTCTCTCATGATATTACCTTTTCATTAATAAAATTTTTGCAATATTTTTTATTTCAAATCCTTTTAATTGTCTATCGAGCACAAATTGTTTATAGATTTATTATAATTTGTTTATAGACTGTTTCTCTAGTATGCATTCAATTAAAACCCATTATAATCATATCTCAATCAGCATGGTTTCACATAACACGGAACAGTTTTGGTACCAATTATCGGTGCTATGCGGGTATTGCTGTATTTGTATATAATTATTCAAGCAGCAGAAATTGAAAAGGTGGATTCATATACTTATCTTGGACAAGTAATTAGCTGTAATAACGGATAAATGGCTGGAAGTCAAGAGAAGAATAAATTTCGGATGGATAGCATTCAGGAAATATAGTCACATACTGAGGAGCAATATCCCAATTTGTCTGAAATGTAAAATAATGAACCAATGTATACTCCCCACAGTGATCTAGTGAAGTGAAACTTGGCCACTCACCAAAAGAATAGAAGAGACACTGAAAACCACACAGTGAATAATGGAACAAATTATATTAGGAATCAGACTGTTGGATAGAAGAGAAACACATGGATTAGGCAGCAAACTCAAGTAAAGGACATTCTTGTCAAAACTAAAGAAGTGAAATGGACTTGGGCAGGATACATAGCTCGAAGATATGACAGATGGACTAAAATTAACAGAGTGGTATTGAAGAGGAGCTAAAAGAAAACCTGGAAGACAACAACAGAGATGGACAAATGAAATTCAAGGGTTCGTGGGCAGTAAATGGATGGCCATTGCACAAAACAGAGGGTTGTTGTTATTTGGTTTTTAGGAGCATTAACAACTAAGGCCATATTGCTCCGGGAACATGCGGTGGTCATTCCCTGACCTTTCCGCATCCTCTGTATTTGGTGATGACGGGCTCAAACCCCGGTCTAATCAAGAAGCATATGCTACGCGCTGCTGCTGCTGCTGCTCCTTCCCACCTGGCTACGTGGGTGCCTCAAAACAGAGGAAACTGGAAAGTTGCTGGAGAGGCCTACATCCTGCAGTGGATTGAAAATGGCTGATGATGACTCACCACATTCATTTGGAGAAAAAGCTCACAGAAGTTTCAATATTTTTGAAGTGCAATTAACAGAATTAACCAAAAATATTAAAAAAAAACTGGACAAACATGAAAGAAGACAAATGAAACAGAAAATAAGGAGATGCCATGGCATAAACCGAACACACGACCTTAGTAGCAGAGCCACAGCCACTAATAGTAGCTTTGAACCTATATTGGAAAGTTTGGTGGGTAGGCCCTTATTTGAAAAACACAAACTTAACACAAAGTTTGTGTTTTTCAAATAAACACAAACTTAAACTGAAATCAGGAAGAAATGTAAATTTCTCAAAAACCACAAAAAATAAACATGATTTCTATAAATCTTCTGCGAAAGCTGTAGAAGTTGGTAAGTACATAAATCTGACAAAAAAAAAAAAAAAAAAAAAATGCAAATGAAGAAAACTTATATTGCACATCTATTGCAAGATGCCACTTGACTATTCAAAACAAGGTCAAATGTACAGGTGCTGAAATGGCTTTGCTAATGACAGGATTGTGGCATTAGCATGAGGGGAGGGGGTTCTGGACTACCTGCTACAGTCCCAATCGCAACACCAAATAGTTTCCGCCTCTTTGGACTCCTGAAGGAACAGCTGGCTGGCAAGTAATTTGCAACCAACAGAGACATCCAGCATGCAATAGTTTTGTGGCTAAAGATGCTGGACAGAGACATTTCATACATGCCAGAATAGATGACTTAGTGGCTATAACATGAAAAATGCTTAAACATGTGTGGCACCTATCGAGAAAAGTGATGTGTATTAAAGCCTTCCTAAGTGTCATACATGCATCTGCATAAAAATAAAGTCCTTCACATAGGAGTGCTCGTTACCTTATATAATGAAATACTCTCATAAAATTCTCTGGTTTAATTATACAAATCTATAAAGCTGGTCACAAAATAAGATTTAACAAAAAGCTTCAGACTATTTTAATTATATGATAATTTTACAATTGTAATTTTTTATTTTGTTATACAGTACTTGATTTTTTCGAGCTGTAAACTATATATTACTTTGGACGGTTCATAATTTGGACCAAAATTAAAACATCTCGTCAGGGTACCCATTAATTATATCAATCACAAATTCAGTCTACATCAAAGTGTAAATACAATTATAGATGGGGGACATAGGCAGACTTGCATACACATATGCACTGATCTCAATAAGCCTGCTTTCCACTTTTGAAAAGTAGGCTAAACATTATTACTAAAACTTAACTATGTTACACTGCTGAGAAATACTGTAAATGTTTTCATAATAGATAATTATTTCATTATAAAAATCTATTTTATTTACTCGCCTCCAACTCAGTAACAGGCAGATTTTTATGTTCATTTTCATTTGTTTGGTATTCCATAGAAGCTTCTACCTTCCTTTTTTTCTGATCTGGTTCCTGTTCTGTTGAATTTATATGTTGTGAAAGGACCTCACTGCTCTTGAGTTCCTCTCTTCTGCAGTCAGAATGCTCATCGAGATTGTCTGAAGTCACTGGTTCAACTGAGCTGATTATGTTTTTCTGTTTCGGGACAAGTGAAACAAATGATACATTTTCCACTTTTTTGGTGTTGTTGGGAGCAAGACCATACTTTTTTCTATACTTTTCCAACTGTTCTTTCCACAGATTGTCATGATCATCCTGCTCCTTCAACAGATTCTTCAGCTTTTCAAGCAATTCTTGACCTTCCTCACAAAATGTGTGCATACCATTCCAGGCCATAACATATCTAGAAAATTACAAAAAGCATAATATACAAAAGAAGTGCTTATAAAATATGCCAATGATGTAAATAATACTAAAAATATTAGTAATAAAAGTAAAATAACCAGGCGATTCTGGAAGACATGTTTGACAGTCTAATAAAGGACAGATGAGCTGAGAGGTAGCAACTGAAGTTTAACATTGACAAATGCAAAGTATCGCATATGGGTAGCAGTAAAGAGTAACGTACCTACTGTGCAGTACTACACTCAGGATAGTGGAGAATGAAACACTTGGGGAAGGGAGGGTAATTGTGAAGTCAGGTATGAATTTTTCTGAGCAGTGCAGACAGGCTGCCAAAGCAGCTCATGGGATCTTTGATAGACAGGAATTTTGACAGACATCATGACAGGAATTTTTCTAGCAGGGATAAGGAGGTGATTATCTCCTTGTATAGGGCAATGGTCAGGCCACACCTTGAGTACTGCATACAGGTATGGAGGCCTCATTTTAGAAAGGATGTCAAGATTGGTAAATGGAACAAAGGATTGCTGTTACCAAGAAAGGCTTAAGTTCTGCAAATTGCAGCATCTAGAGACTAGGCACCTGAAAAGTGATCTGATTGACGTGTATAAGGCTATGAATAGTTTGAGTGAGCTCAATGCTGATGGGATTCTTCCTCTTGCTCAGATTAAGAACCTGAGAGGGTTTTTTTTTTTTTTTTTTTGGTAGTTGTTGGCGCATCAGCTTCTGTGGCCATAATGCACCTCCCAAGGTTTTTGCAGTACTTTGATCCAAGCCCAAGGCGGGATTTGAAGATGCGACCTTTGGGTTGCCAGGCAGGCACTTTACCCACCCGGCTAGCCCGGTCGGCACCTGAGAGGGTACAGATTCAAACTGAGGAAAGACAATTGTAGAATATATGTGCAGAAATTTGCCTTTAGCCAGCAGGTAGTTGATTGCTGGAACAAACTTCCATCTGCCATTGTGGAAGTTGATAACTTAAATAAATTCAAGGAAGAACCAGGCAAACTTTTGGAGTGAATGGATAGGTGAAATGGGAATGATTTTTTTTTTTTTTTGGCTGATTCTGTATAAGCTAGCTTTCTTGCATCGTATGCCTCTACTAATGACGTAGGTCAGGAGCGAAAGTGCATAGCACACATTCCTTGACTGGACCGGGGTTCAAGCCCGTGACTACTAAATACGATATTTGTATTGACGATTTATTGTAAACTCTACTGACTTGGTTGTCGTGCCGGAGTATAAACAGAAAATTTATTTTTTAATGCTAGTCACAAGACAATTTTGAAAAATCATAAGAAAACATAAACAGCAAAGAATATGTGTGAAAGAAATTACACAGGATGACTATTCAAAATTTTGAATTCTGCTTTGGAACTAGAGCCATTAGGCCTGACATAGCCAAGTGGCCATATGCACCAGTACAGTAGCACAAGCTCTATGAGTGGATGGGGTTCTTCCATGACTGCTAGATATGATTAACATTTGTATTGATTGATTTATTGTAAACTCCACTGACCTGTGGTCACATAGGAGTATAAACAAGAACATATAAACCTTGCAAATCATTGGTTTCCCCACATAAGTTGGGGCCTACAAAGTTGTATACAGTGCCCGCCACAAGTTCTGCTGAACAGGGCCCCCATGATGAAATGGTCAAAACAATATTGTTCATTAATATATTAATATTAAATTATTCATATTTAAAATTTTTGTTCAGTATAATATAAAATTATTTAATTGTATTAGTTATAGTAAAATTTGAAAAATTAAAAAAAAAAATCACTATTACAAAAACCCCCCACAAGTTTTGCACAGGAGTCGAGGACCCCTGCAAGTAATTTTTGAATGCAAATTTTGGGGCCGGCTCTGGTTGTATACTTTGGTAAACTACTATACTACCAGTTCCGTCATCGAGGGTGGATCAATGGCTGGTATGGTACGTTGCTATCACTAAGGGGGGAGTACAGAAATTTCACGGGCAGGAGGAATTCATCGTCCAATTATAACCCACTCCTATCGAATCTGCAGCACTATTATTATAACCAGATATGTCAGACGATTTCCAGAGTCTCCACACTAAAATCCGTAGCTTTGATATTAATTTAATTAATTTACCCTTCATGTACTAAGCTGAGTAGAGTTTACTGCAAAATACTACTTCAAGTGTCATCTGCAAATTGGATTGGCCAAAGCTAACAACTGAACCAAATATTAACATTTAAAAACAATATAAAAGAGATTAAAGCAGAATTAGAAATTTCCTTATCAGAATGCCTTAAATAAACCCTTCCAGTCATATCACACTCTTTAATTCCTAAAATCCTATGAAATGCTCTTCACATGACGAAACATCAATATGAAAAACGCGGGAAATTAGATCAAAGTGCCCTCTACAGGTACTAAAAATACACAAATTTAGCTGTGTGTTTATTTAGCACACAATTACGCGAAAATCATCGAAAGAGACCTCCATAATGAATAAATATTTAAAAGGAAACAAAACATTCATTTCGAAATCTTTTATCATCAGACTGTTTTATAAACAGTCTGATGATAATATATCTTTATATATTAACGATAAAGCGCACTGTACAGGGCACTTTATCAGGTATAACTAATCTTTTCATGATATTGGCATATCACGTGCCTGCACCATGCGATAAAAGCAAGTGGGCAGATACGTAGGGACGCTGTATATGCGAATTTCGTTGGGGGAATGGGCAAGAAGAAAGAGTTAAGTAACTTTGAACAAGGCATTGCATAGGGCCCCGGACGCACCAGCATGAAGAGTGGGAAGCTACTCCCATGCTGTAGTTTTCATATAGGATTGTGTCTCGGATGTACTGAGATTAGTCTAATAATCGAATAACATTCAGCCAGTAGTGATCGGAAACAGTTCGTTCATGCCAGAGACCATGGAAGGATGACAAGACTTGTGTAAGGTAACAGAAATACTACACTCAGTCAATAACAACCCAGCACAATACATCCTATCACAGATAAGGTATTATAGCAGACGACCAAACAGAGTTCTTACCTGTAAGCTAAAAATAAGAACACACGGTTACAGTGTGTTTGAAAACAGTAACACCAAGACTGTGGAGGATTGGAAAAACGTTGCCTGGTCTAAAGAATCTCGGTTCCGGATCTTTTACGCTGATGGAAAGGCAAGAATATGGAGAAAACAACATTACATGAACCTATCCTGTCAGGTTTTTGGATTTTCTGTAGAGATTAAGGTGAACAGATCGTTCTTTTGGAAGATGCTAAGTTGCTTTTTTTATTATCTAAAAATTTATTGTTGTTATAGTTTTGTACAGTTTCTAAAGACCTGCAAATCTTTAAAATTAGTAATGCATTATAGTCGTTTATATGTTCTTTACATCATTTTCGAAATTTCATCTTTCACTTTTTGGCAGCTGCTAAGTTGACTTTTGTTATTGCAGAAAAATTATTCATTTTTGTTATATTTTTGTAATTAAAATTAGTGAAGCACTTGTTGTTTTAAAAAAAAAATTGCCATTTATCCCTAAAGTAACATACTAAATTGTGTGAATAAATAGCTTTAATAAGCCTACTCACGTTCGTTTGGTTATTTTTAAATTTAGCTAGGGATTCATTAAGTTAGATTTTAGTCCTAAAAAGTAGTAACTAGTTGGAGTTTCAATTCGGGATCTGGCTAAAGGGAGCTATAAAACCATTGCATTAACTAAATAAAAAAAATAAAATAAATAAGGGGCAAGACAGGCCTTCCAACTTCATATAATTTAAAAAACGCCAAATTATCATTAGCTATTTAAAAATCAATTTGTGTGGCTAACAATATCCAAAAACCACGTGTAGCACCCACCAGCACTTAGTTTGACAACCCTGGTCTAGGAGTTTAACCTGATTGAGGTGTATAAAGCCTTGAATGGTTTGAGCATGATCAATGCTGATGGGATTCTTCCTCTTGCTCAGAATAATTGCCTGACAGGGCATAAATTCAAATTGAGGAAGTTTGCCTTTAGCAAGCGGGTGGTTGATTGCTGGAACAAACTTCCATCTGTCGTTGTAGAAATTGATAGCTTAAATAGATTCAAGGCAGAACTTGACAAATATTTGGAGCGAGGGGATGGGTGAAATAAGAGTTTTTTTTTTTTTTTGGCTGATGCTATAAGCTTGCTTTCTTGCATCATATGACCTTGCTAATGCCAAAGCTAATGCTAATTTATGATAACATTTCCTGAGCGAACGTGCCTCGTTTCGGTTTGTCATTTGCTTGTATCTTCTATACCAGCTGGTTCTCTAAGCCATAGTCTTTTGTGCAGTATGGTGTACTGTGGATCGTGGAATACGCAGTTCGGTACTGGCCCGTCGAATGGATTTGAGGGGGGGTTACGTTGAAACGCTTCCATGACAGCTTCAACTCGATCCTGTGCTACTGCTGGTTTCCGCTTTCTTTATTTCTTCCCCGACACAGAACCAATTTCCAACAATTGTTTATGCAATTTCACTATACTCTGACACTTAGGTGGGTTCTGTTCGTGTTCCTGCTTGAATTTTCTTTGCACAGTAACAGGACTCTTTAATTCAGCAAGCCAAAAGGAACATTGCAGCATGGTGAACGGCTGCGCCATCTCGTTACTAAATGCCACCATGTGCAAAACAGTACGCATGATCAATTTCTCTTCTGGGTACACAAAGTTAGCGGGTTTTGGAACCTGGAAAAAAAACATGTTCTTATTACATCATTATTAGTAATTCTGTCAGGTACCTTATACGGTGGTTACACCTAGCGTGTAAGACGCCCAGTACCACTACTGGTGGGAAGGCGAGGTAGGCTTCGCCTAAGGGTGACAATTCAGGAGGGCGCCACACAAATTCTTTTGTGCAAATTTGCCTCCATATATTGTCGCAGCGATTCTGAAGAGGCCTGCTTCTTACACCTCATGTAGCATTTATGCTCTTAAACTTTTGTTATCGGTGATTAGATCGCTCATATCATATCTCTTAAGAAATTTGTAGTGCAGTGCATGTAGTGTTTTTACTGTAGTAAATAAGTAGCTTGATGGTTCTAATGAGGTAAGTTGACATATATTTGGTGGATTTTTGGCTGCTGTAAAGGGATAAGTATTTTTAAATTTTTATCGTATTCTTCATTATTTAACATAGTACATTGTATTTTTCAAAGATAATATGTAGGTTTAGTAGCGTTCGTTAGCATCTTATTTTGAATTTAACCAGCCATTTTGTTCCACAGCGGTTCGCCTGGATATCATTCTTCAAATGGAGACTAAGACATTCAACTCTTAATATTATTCAAAATGCAATGTGTACAATAAGGTTTCCGCGCATGTTTATTCATTAATAGTGATGCTCCAAAAAACGCCTGTGTTTTATATGACCGACTAGTAGTTTATTTATTAGGACAAAAATTTCGTGTTCTCAAGATCTATTCTGAAATGTGGAGAATACATTAGTATTAGCAGAGGCTTATGATGCAAGAAACCAAGCTAATTCAGCATCAGCCAAAAAAAAAAAAAAAAAAACACCACTCCCATTTCACTCCTCCGTTCGTTCGAAATACCTGTCCAGCTGAGCCTTCAATTTGTTTAGGCTATCAACTTCAACAACTAGTGATGGAAGTCTGTTCCACCAACCAACTACCCGCTGGCTAAAGACAAACTTCCGCACATCTATCCTATATCTGTCTTTCCTAAATTTGAATTTATGCCCTCTCAGGTGATTATTCTGAGCAAGAGGAAGAATCCTATCGGCATTGAGCATGCTCAAACCATTCAAGGCCTTATACACCTCTATCAGATCACCTCGCCGGTGCCTAGTCTCCAGACACTGTAATTTGCAAGACTTAAGCCTTTCTTCGTAAGAGCAACCCTTTGTTTCATTCACTAATCATGTTGCCCTTCTCTGTACTCGTTCTAGCAGCTTTACATCCTTCTTGAAATGAGGCCTCCTGACCTGTATACAGTACTCAAGGTGTGGCCTGACCATTTCCTTATACAAGGGAATAATCACCACCCTATCCCTGCTAGAAAAATTCCTGTATATCATTGATTAGACACCATGAGCGAGCTATTCTTGCAGCTCGTCTTCACTGCTCAGAGAACTTCATATCTGCCTGAACAATTACCCCCAGGTCCTTTTCATTCTCTACCACTGTCAGTGTAGTACCGCAGAGTTAATACGTTGCTCTGGGGTTACTGTTTCCCGTATGTAGTATTTTACATTTGTCGAAGTTAAACTTCATTTGCCACCTCTCAGCCCATCTGCTCAACCTTTCCAGATCCTGTTGCAGCAGCATAGCATCAGTAGTGTCCTTAACAATCCTGCAAACCTTTGTATCGTCTGCAACCTTGGACATTAAGCTTGATATACCATCATCAATATCATTGATAAATACAGAAAAGAACAATGGACCCAACACGGAACACTGAGGAACTCCACTAATAACATTAGTCCACGTTGAGCAGTGTCCATTGATTACCACACTCTGTTTTCTGCCACTCATCCACCCCTTTACCCATAGCAGCAATTTGCCTCCAATTTGTGCAGCAGTCTTCCATGTGCAACAGTATCAAAAGCCTTTCTAAGATCCAAATATATAATATCAAAGTTGTTCCCTGCATCCAATTCTTTTGTGGCTACATCATAGTATCCAATCAAATTGGTCAGGCAAGACCTTCCCTTCACAAAACCATGCTGTGTCTGAAATATAACTGAATTCTTGTCTAGATGATCCTGCAGTGCTTCCTTAACCAGTGCCTCCATTAATTTTCCTGGAAGAAAAGTTACTTGTGTCAGCCTTTGATCCTCCTTTGTGAATTGGGGTTACATTTGCACATCTCCAGTCGATGGGTACCTCCCCCGAGTCCAAAGAAGCTCTCATAATTATGGCTAAGGGTTTGCTTACTTCCTTTGCTGCCTCCTTTAATATAACTGGATAGATCCCATCCACCCCGGGTGTCCTTTTTATGTTTATCCTCAACAATTTCTCCTCCACTTTCCCCTCAGTTATTACAAAATCATCTAGCTCACTGCCAGAGTTTACTTCACCTCTGGCATTCCCCTTCCTGAATAACTCCTCATGGGTGAATGTAGATGCAAAATACTCGTTTAGTTTGTTAGCCACCTGAGCAGGATCCTCAACTGTTCATCCATCAATATCGAGTTGACCAATCTGATTCATCCCATTTCTTCTTGAATTTAAATAGGTAAAGAATTCTTTTCTGTTTTTCTTTGCATCCCTTGCCAAGGATTTCTCGTAATCTGCCTTTGCCTGCCTAATCTCCTTTGTGACTTGGTTACCAACCAACTTATATCTATCATAGGCTTCCATGTCACCCATTAATTTGTATGTATCCCATGCATTTTTCTTCTCTGCCATATGCTTTATTAGTTCATATGACATCCATTTAGGCCTGAACTTTGAACAATATTTCTTAGTTGGTATGTAAAGTCTGGTAGCTTCCAAGCTTAGTTCTTTGAATGCTTCCCACTTTGAATTTCCTGTTGGTAACATCATCAGTTGGTCCCACTGTATAGAATTTAAACACTGTCTCAGACCATCATAGTCGCCTTTACGAAAGCAAAAACCCTTTCCTTTACCTCTGATGGTAGTTACCTCTTTGAGTAAATCCCACTTCAGCACACTTTGATCACTGCCACCTAGTGGTTCCTTTATCTGCAGATTCTTAATGCATGAAGATTCACTACTGATAATCAAATCAAGAGTATTACTCCCTCTAGTTGCCTCCCGAACATGCTGATGTAGAAAACAATCATCCAATAAATCCACAAAAGCCTTGCTAGTGTGTGAGTGACCAACCCACAAATTCCAGTGAATATCTGGGAAATTAAAATCCCCCATTATAAGACTCTCTGATTTATTGGCCCACTCTATTTCCCTGTACAGTATCTTATTATACTCATCAGAGTCATTAGGCCTATAGCACACTTCTACTCTCAATTTTGATTTCCCTATGCTTATGTTACACCAAACTGACTCGACACTGCCCTGTCCATCGATGTCGACTGGCTTCACTTCCTTGGATTTTATGTGTTTCTTAACTAATAGCATAACCCCTCCTGTCCTGTCTATCCTTTCTGTAGACGTTGTACTCCCCAAATTCCAGCTCTGCATCACTTATATCTGTGCGACACCACGTCTCTGATATCCCAACAATATCTGCCTTTGAGGATTTGAGCAATATCTCAAATTCATCAAATTTATTTACCAAACTCCTAGCATTGGTGTACATGCAAGTATACATGCGCCTGTTCTTATTCTTAACTGCTCTAACAGAACTCATGTGTTTACTTGTTCCGCGATGACTCCGAGCAGTCTCTGAAATATCCTGCATCTTGTTTTCCAGGCTGCTGCTCATTTCAATAGAAGCAGTGCAATAATCAATTTCACTTCTGCCAGTGGCTGCTGTTAATCTATTAGTCCTTGTATCCCCCCACACTAGCAGTTTTCCGACCCACCTAACACTGCATCAACAGCATTAGCAAATATTCTTGCACCCTTTCTATTTAAGTGTATCCCATCCCTGTAGAAGCAATCTCTCCTGTTAACAAGTACAGACCAATCTGAAAAAATTCTACCCCCTTGAGCCTTGCACAAACTTTCCAGGGCCGAATTGATCGACGAGGCTCTCCTCATATACTCCCTCCTATCGGGTCTGGGCAGAATTGCAGACACTTTCAAATTCAACCCTACTTCACGGCTTTTTTTCAACAGTGACCTCTACTTGTTAAGTAATTCCGCCGGTCTCCTACTCTTAATATCATTAGTGCCAACGTGTACAACTATATCACCTTTTGTGCCCTTAAAAGATGGTATCCACTCTATAACATCATCAACCTTTGCCCCTGGCAGACATACCCTGGTCCTGTGCCACCTGTCTTTTTTACAAAGCATGTTTCCCGTTTCCCTGACAATAGAGTCACCAACAACTACTAGTTCCTGTGAGACCAGCGCATTCTGCCTTGGGGGTTGCCGCTGTGGTGCGTGATGACCAAGTGCAAGCTGTGGCGTTGATGTGGGCAGCTGAGAGCTTGATGGGCCACTCAATTTATATCCTTCGAGGGCATCCACCCTGTCCTTCAAGCTCTCAGATAGGCTCATAACAACGCTGAGTTGTCGCCTGATTTCCTTACATCGCGCACACACAAAGACATCCCCCATGGCAGTATCATGTCCCGTACCCGATTGCTCCACAAACATCAAGCAAGCAGTGCATTTTAAAAGGCTGTGATTCAGAGATCAACTGCCCCCTTCAGTTCTCCCCTGTGCTACAGCACTCCCATTAGTTTGAGCCTTTGCTTTGCTGCTCTGGGTAGAATAACTAAACAAATTAGCTAATGTACATAGTGTGTTACATTTAGGAGACTATTTAGTGATTATATATAGCCATTGAGCATATTAATTGGCTGCTCACACTGCAGTGTGTCGGTGGATGATCCCAGTAGCACTGGAATCGATTGTCTTCTTCCAACCACAACAAATCCTTATCAGGGCAGAAGTCCCTGATATCTACAACGATCTGAAATGCAAGAATTTTCTGAAGGTAGCGTGCTCTCTCCTCCCCTTCAGTAAAGATTACCTGGTAAGTGGTCTAATCCAAGACCCGAAATAGGGAGCTGGGAAAATTCCACGTTCCCATGCAAGGCCTCAACATTGTACGCAGAGCCAGAGGTCGTGGGACCTCAACTAATCAGGGACCGAGGGGAACTTACATGCTCCCTTCAGTACTGTATTCTTGTACAGTTTGTCGCAACCTATGACTGCGACCTCTTTCAGGGAGAGTACCTTCATCTCTGCAGAACTGCACGTCGATGAACGCCCAATTATCAGCTGGAATTTTGAATGGCATGAAAGGACTGTCATCTGGGTTAGGGAGGATCAAATCAGGGCCGATTGAAAGGGGCGCTCCACCACTCCGATGCGACGTGCAGACCTGCACTTCACCCCTTTGATTAAGGAAATCTCCATTTTACTGTAGTCTGGTGTGCAGAGGGAAGAACCTTCCACAGGGTATTTTATCTTCAGCCTTTCGCTTTAATGACTGGGTGTGGTTTGGTCCCCTATGCTTCTGCCAGCGCTTGATGAGCTGTTGGGGGGAAGCACTAATTATGCACTGCAGAAATCCCGATGGGTATCCATTAAGGGGGAGAAATGATTCCCGGCTGACTGGATACTGAGGTTTTCGGCACTCTTACCCTCTTCTGGAACTTCGTCTTGGTCGAAGCCTTCATTGGCCATTACTACCCACCACCAACATAAAGGAGCGATCAAAGCTTGTTCATAATCCTCCAGAAATTTTCAGATAGCATAGCTGGAGTAGCTATGATTAGGAAAAGAAAGGTGGTAAAAGAAGAAAATAATTCCATTTACTCTTTCTTTCTCTCTTCATTCTTCCATTTCAGACGAAAGATTTACTTCATTTGTACGCTTTTCCCTTTTTTTTTTAAACAAGAGGGGTATCTTATCTCACACTTTTCATTTACTCTTCTTGTTCTCTATCTCAAATATAGGCCTCAAACATCCTCCTTGGCTAGGACATGATCTAGCCGAGGATGCTTTTGTTAGGTGTCTAGAGTGTCAAGAAATTAGGCACCAACTCAGCGTTCTCATGGGCGTCTATGAGAGCTTGAATGCCCTCGAAGAAATTAATATTAGGGGTCCATCAAGCTGTCAGCTGCCCAGCTCAACGACAGAGCTCAATCATGTGCATCAGGCAAAACAGAGGCAATCTCCAAGGCAGAATGCGCTGGTCCCAAAGGAACTAGTTATTGTCGGTGACTCTATTGTCAGGGAGATGGGGAATATACTATGTAAGAATAGGTGGAACAGGACCAGGGTACGTCTGCCAGTGGCAAAAGTTGATGACGTTGTAGAGCAGATATAATCTTTTAAGGGCACAAAAGGTGATGTTGTACACATTGGAACAATAACATCAAGAGTAAGAGATCTGCATATTTCCTCAACAAGTACAGGTCAATGTTGATGATGCTTTTTTATACTGTGGCTGTCAGTCTGAGATGAGGACAGATTTTTCCCCCCAGAAGCCTAGTTTTGTTTCATATCCAAAAATAGGCAAACTGACTGTGTGACTTGTCATTTAATACATACATACGAATGGGTGAATTTGTTAAGTAACCCTCATATAAAATATACAATGCTCACTCACCTATTGTTCTTATACTGATAGTGCCTGCAATTAAAATATTTCAAGGTTATCCAAGAGAAAAAACTTGTCAACCCACATTAAATCCCTTAATTGTGTATGAACTAGCCAGTCTGCCTATTTATCTGAGAAAAAAAAAAAACCCAACCAGGTTTTGGAGGAAAAATCCTTGCTATCCTCATCTGAGATGGACTAACTCAGCCCTGATGTGGAAAACACCTAAAAAAACTTCATTCTTTTCAGTGGCAAATATGGGTGCAGCCACACATTTAAATACTTTGTGCCTACCTATATGCGGAACATTTTTCTGAGTTCAAGGCATGCATTCACTGTATGCCTTGAACATTGGTTGGGCAATTTTGACAGAGCAATATATCACATCTATGTTTAAAATAATTAAATGCACATGGCATAATACTTTAAGAGTTTAGTATCTATATAATATCGGTGTTTAGATACACCATAGACACTCTTAAAAAAAACTACAAAGTAGTTGTTGTGGGCATCATTTGCTCTTTCTCATAGAGTGTCTATGGTGTATCTAAACACCGATATTATATAGATACTAAACTCTTAAAGTATTATGCCATGTGCATTTAATTATTTTAAATATTATCTTATACACCTTTTGGCATCTCTCATATTGTGCGATTAACTTCACAACTGGGCCGTCATGTCTGCAATACTCGGGTACCTGCCCACCCACTGATGATAGGCCAATAGCCTTGAAACATGTCTGGGTGGTGGTACTCACTGAGAATAAGTAACAATAGTCTTCTCTATTAGTGAAGCGTTACTTATTTGAGGTAGTGCAGCATCATGGCAACTCGTTGTGAAGGCAGAGCACAATATGAGAAAGAGCAAATGATGCCCACAACTACTTTGTAGTTTTTTTAAGAGTGTCTATGGTGTATCTAAACACCGATATTATATAGATCACATCGATGTATATACCATGCCATGTATAGCCACTTTCTTTTAGAATATATTCCCAGACTACAAATTCATTGACTAAATCCAGTACCAAATTTCTATTTTATCCCAGCAATGCAAATCCTCAATCAAGGCTGATTAAGTTATCATTGGCATAGTGCAGTAGATAGGGTCAAAGCTAGTATTAAGCAAATGCAACAGGTGCAGCCACACTTGGCCTAGCCCTTACATAATGGGGCCTTACACAGTCAAGTTTCTTTGCTATGTAGTGGAAATAAAAGCACCGTGAAGGCTGAAAGTTGGGATGTACAAATAAAGCTATGGGAAATATTTTTCTTTTAAACCAGAAATGGCTGAAAGCTGCTTTTACGTTGCTTACAAACACAATTTAAAATGTACACACCATGTCAGCTTATTGCTTCATTTAAGGACCTCTAGGTTGAGGAACTTTTCATTGCTAATTATCAATGAGTCACTAATCTAATTAAAAAACTGCAACATTCCTATGACCTGAAGATAACTCACCTCGAGTTATTTTTGGTTTATCTAACATTTTAGCTATCACTTATCTTTACGTAAGACATTTCATCTTTTACACAAACCAAACAACGCCAATTAGAACTGTTGTACTATTTGCATGTTATTTATACCCAAAAAATAACCTTTCTTGCTAAAATAATTCAAGTATCATTTAATATTTCACATTGTCATATATTTACTATGGCTGACTTAAAGCACTAATTAGTCTAGCAAAATAACCATAAATAACTTTTAATATCTCAACTATAATAAAAATATAAATTCACAAGGTATAATAGGACAAGCGTGAATTAACTATAAAATATCGGTATAAATACACCATATTTATCTCATAAAAATAAACTACATTCGTAAAGGCATCGATTTAATTGTATCTCATATTGACTACCTTCATGAGTTACCACATATTGCACTACCACGAATAAGCAACGCTTCACTAATAGAGTATTGTTACTTATTCTCAGTGGGCACCACCACCACCCAGATGGCACTGTTTCAAGGGTTGCTGGCCTGTCGTTGGTGGGTGGGCAGGTACCTGGTGTTGCAATCATGCCAACTCAGTTGTGAGGCGTTTTCAAAATGAGATGTCAAATGGTGTAAAGAATAATGCTGTAATAAAAATATAAATGCATAATAGAATGAGTGTGAATTAACTATAAAATATTGGTGTAAATACAACATAGTTGGCTCATAAAAATAAACTACATTCGTAGTGTAACAGCATCAATTTAATTGTATCTCATATTGTGACTACCTTCAACAATGTCTTCTCTAAAAGTGAAGCATTGCTTATTCGAGGTAGTGCAATGCATGGTAACTCACTGTGAAGGTAGGCATAATATGAAATACAATAAATCAATGCCTTTACACTACGAATGTAGTTTATTTTTGAGCTAACTATGGCGTATTTACGGACATTTTATAGATACCTTGACTATAGAAGCCACTTAGATTGACTTATTTTTGAATGTCGTACAAATGTATATTAACTGGGTTTTGCTTTTTTTTACTCTCCTAAAAATACCCTATATATATATATATATATATATATATATATATATATATATATATATATATAAATATTTTTATAGCCTTTCCCCTGCTTCACTAAAGAGGGGAGTAGGGATTTGTACTGTAAAAAGTAAACTGACCAAGGAATACATGGAATTACACACTTCACTTTACAGCCTTAGTTGCTATGATGGTAAATATTGCACTTTTCAGTGTAGCATTATTAACAGGGATATCATCAATCCTGTGACTCTGTTCAGTAAAATTTTTAGTTGTGTGGTTTCCAATGTGGGAAACCACTGCAAACTCCTGGGGATTCACGAACTATTTTCAATTAAGCAAACTGCAGGTTATCTGCTAATTTCTGCACAATTTTTTTCAGTTTTTTTTTGTTTGCTTGTCAAAATTCAGAGCATTGTGATCAGTATTTATGAATATTTGAAGTCAATCTTGTGAATCCTTGGGGTTCACAAACTATTTTCAATTTGCACATTTTTTTTCCCAGTTTATTTTTCTTTTAATTGGTGAAAAATTGAGAGAATTTATCAGTTAATAAAAATTTTGGTGGAAAAACAGATGCGATATTAGAAAAACATGGGGTTTGTGGGTAAAAAATTAAAAAGAGCCCTGTAATGAAAATGTTTGGAACCATTCTATTGGTATTGAAAGTTCAGATGAAACCTAGACAGCACTGGATTCCTATGTGCAGTTCTCCATCAATAGACATAAGTACTGTCTCTATCTGTGTGAAAGGTGATCAGCACAGATTTGCGAATGTCAGCTCTGAGATTAATGACATACCTTGGATTGTTTAGCTGTCTTGTAGTTTTTTTACATTTTTGAAGGTTTGGTGACCTCTTCCCTGAGCACCCTCTTATCAATATCTGAATACTTGATCACATTGTTCAACTATTTGCTCATCAGTGTATGCAACTGTGTTCACTTAAATGCAGTTTTAATGCAATAATGGCAGTTCAGAGATAACACTTCCTTGAGAAAACTCCTGTGATTAATAATGCAGCTTTTACAATTTCAGAATTTAATTGGTTGTGACTCACAGTATGTGTCCTGTTTGAAAGACTTCATCAAAATTAAATTACTCCTTTAATATTAAAGTATTATATTTTTCCTTTAATAACAAAACATTTTATTTCATTTTATTTTTTGTCTGATACAGAGAAAATCCACTTGCATCATTTTGCCTTATTAATTATCAAAAATTATCAAAAACAGTATAACTAACTTTATACAATATTGGACATTGTAAAACAATTCTTTATGAGAAAGATTTCTTGATTTTTTTATATAGTATGAATAAGAGCTGCAACACTCAATACGTTGTACGTTGATATTAATATTTGTAAAATAATAAGGAGTTTACCTCGATATAGTACGTAGAACACTTCCGTATGATACTCTCCAGAAATTAAAACGAAAAAATCAACAACGTACATTAGAGTAAAATATAAAGAATTAAAAACCAATTTAAATAATTAAATTGGTTTTTAATTATTTAATTATTTATATTTTATTCTAATGTAAGTTGTTGATTTTTTCGTTTTAATTTCTGGAGAGTATCATACGGAAGTGTTCTATGTACTATATTGAGGTAAACTTATCTTATTATTTTACAAATATATTTTTTTTTTATATATAAAAAAATCAAAGTACAATTTTTATTTATACAAAATTGGATACTTTAATTAAACATCCTATTGATTTGGAAAATGCTTTCTAATGGTAAAGGCAGATATTTCTTCCATTTATATATTAAATGAAAATATACTAAAAACCATTTAGTGTATTTCAATTTACAGAATGGCCACCTTATTGGTGCAGTACTTAATAGAGTAATCCTCTCCTTATACCCTCAGAACAGCCAAGATTCTTCATGGCATGGACAAACAAGGTGTTTATTCCACAGGGAATTTGGTTTGTGGTGATTCAATTGCTTTCCAGTTGTTTCATGTTGGATTGAACTCTAGTGTTGGGAGGCCACTGCAATACAACAAGTTCACTCATGTTCCTGCAAATAGTGTACAATTCTGGCATTGACATATGGCACATTATCCTGTTGTAAGTACCTAACTCACACATGAATACACTGCAGCCATGAATGAATGCAATGGATAAATTATTAACAGTAATGGATAATTGAAGTGAGTAGTTTTTTGGCTGATGCTGTATAGGCCTTCTTTCCATCATTTTTCCAATGCTAATACTAAAAGTAGAGTGCAAGGATACTTTTGGCAGCCCCAAAATTAACAATGGTAGTAGGTTTATTTTTAGATATAGATTCAAGTTTATGAGGCACATTATCAAAAACAATACAACCATCACATTCAGATTTCTAAATTTATGAAGACTAGATCTACTGTGGAGGAATCGCCACCTTTGATTCTATTTTCACTAACATATTGCAAGAGCATCATGATTAAAAGCACAGTTTCCGACCATGCCATCCTTCTGGATAACCTTGAAAAATACATCTTTAGATAGTATGATCAGAGCTAGACTGGGTTGTTTCGGATTATTGCCAAAGTACCACTTCTTTATACAGTGATGAAAAACTTGGAGAAATCACATATAAACCAAAATCTACTCAACTATCTTCGCAGAGGCAG
Source organism: Mastigoproctus giganteus (assembly GCF_048544385.1). Classification (NCBI taxonomy): domain Eukaryota; kingdom Metazoa; phylum Arthropoda; class Arachnida; order Uropygi; family Thelyphonidae; genus Mastigoproctus; species Mastigoproctus giganteus. Next base: position 213,659,851 of record NC_143584.1, on the reverse strand, counting down.
CAATCAAAGCTCCTAACCAAATTTGAAGGCTAACCAAGCAATAATGACATACTGTCCAATAGGCCTTTCAGCCAAATATCTGTTGCGCATTAACTGCCAGTCTAGGATACTGTTGCTGTCTACTTTCCTAAATATACATGCAGCTTTACTTGATAATTCAAGTTATGGCCAGGTGGCTAGCACACATTTCATTTGACTGGTTCATAGCAGACTATAGCTGCTAAATAAGTGAGCCCGTACCCACCAAATGATTGCGTATTTGTCAAAATGTTGTTTTTAAAATTGTGCTTTTTTTGTTTTTGCAGAGTAATTATGTCAAAGTTGAGGCACCACCATTTGTTCTCACTGGATGGCTAACACTTGCTGTGGAACAAACTATTACTACTGTAAGTTATATAACAATTTTTTTCTGTTTGAATATAACATGGTTCGTGTTATATTCAAACACGAACCATGTTATTATATAACATGGTTCGTGTCTAATATTTATTTGACAAACATATTAACATATGTATAATTTTGAGATTATCAGTATTTAACAGATTTATAAACATGAAAATGGAAGTTATGTTTGTTGGAAACGGGTATAAAACATAAGAATAAAAATAAATTTTTGATAAGCCAGTTGACAAAAACGAATTGTGCACACTGAAAAAATTTATACAAAAATACAGTGCTTTCAGTAATACTTTTGACCTCAAAATGTTGAAGCATACTGATAGAGGCTAATCTGGAAATCAGTTCAATTGCTAGGAGGAAAATAGTTAACCTTAAATAATGCAGTATATCAAAATGAAACCAGAAATTAAATCCTCATTTAGAGATAACTGGTAGAATAAATATATAGGATGTCATCTCTCAAATTCTGAGGGAGGGGGAGAAGTGACCAAAATAAATTAAGTTTTGGTGACAAGATTTTGTAGATCAAGATCGTTTTCATTTTTTCATGGCTCTTGAAAATTTTTTTCAGACAATTTCAGTTATTGAAATTTAGAATATGAAGTTGGACTATAAATTATTTTTACTAAGGAAATCAAACCGATATGCTTGTATGTAATAACATAGGATTTACACAAATAAATACAGTGCTAAATCACTGACACAGTCTGACATTTGACCTACACATTTTTGCAAACAATTGTTGATGTTACTATCATTCACCACATCATGTTACTTCATTATGAATGCTTTTTTAATAATAATAATAAAAAATACTCCTGATCAGTGTATGTATAAATTAATTCAAAATTCTATACAATACAAATTCAATGGATTATATCAATTTAGTATGAACTTAGTCAAACAGTTTAGTATATCTCAAAAACATATACCCATCCAACACTAGTTTTATAACGTGCTCATCATAGATCCCTACAAATTTTGCAATGGCAACAACTACAGGAAAGACGCACTCAAGAACGCTTAACCATTCACCAAGTTATCACAGTAATTGATTCCAATATTGAACAGGAGCGAAGTAACTGTGATGACTAGTTCATCATAAAAAATTTGCATCCTCCTGCCAAACTTCCAGTAGGCACACTTTGCATCTTCAGAAGAAATCATTTTGTGCTTGAATTGGTTGGTTGGTTGGTTTTGATTTTATTGGCACATTAGCTACTAAGGCTATAATGCGCCAAGACCAGGTCATATATAAAAAATTTTAAACTTTCAGTGACCTAATTAGTTAGGTCACTATATCAAGAGGTATAACAAATGTATAAAAGGTATAAAAGAAAAATGTAAATTTTATATATGAGCAAAAATGTCTATCGATTTTAACAAGCTAAAAACAGCAGATACATGGTTATTGTCAGATAAAATCTGATTTGTGCTTGAAAATACACCTTATTGTCTCTCTATAAAACTGTATGCAATCTCCGCCTGAATTTGTAAATACATTTATAAACAGCAAATAAGTACAGTAAGGCCCTGCTTCTCGGAATTCTGCTAATATGGTGGTTTTCAATTATATCCATGTTCATTATGTTCGGTGCTTGTTCCACTTTTTCGGCATGACTCGTTCAGCAGCCAAGTCCGAGAAGGGCATCAGGTGCCATTTTATTGTGGGTGATTCAGTCGGTTTACAGTATATGACAGTGTAAACATGTTATTAGACTTTATATGCATTCACAAGTGAACAAAAAAAAAAAAAAAAAAAAAAAAGACTATGCTACACTTTTTGGTGGGGTCTGGAACCTAACCCACCGTATGAGTATTGTATTGAATATATAAGTATGCTGCATATGGCCCTACTCATATGCAGCGTTCTAGCCCTGTAGGGGGAAAACTTATGTTTTGTTCCTTTATGTTCATGCAATAAAAATTATACAAAACTAAATCAGAAAAATTATAAAACTATACATCACAAGTAAGCACCTAAGTAGTTACATAGAAACCAAAACAAAAAAATAAAATAAAAGCAACACTTTAACAATTAAAAAATACTAAACAGCCATTGTCATTTTAATTTTTGGATAAGGATTATACGCAGTGAGTTCAAAATCTGAAATGTCAAAATCTTCTATGTTCTGAACCTCTCTCAAAATTTTTAATTTTGGGAATGCACGTGGAGTTCTCGTTAACTGAAAACAAAAAAAGTATAAAATACAGTTTAAAAAAATGGAATAACAGGTAACTTCACAAAATTATAAATTATCAACATACAGTAGACTCTTGATTTTCCGGGACAGATGGTAAAAAACAAATCCCAGATAATTGATTTCCCGGTTAATCCAAAAATACAAAAGTCCCCGACATACGTAAGAGATACTTTCCAGGACTTCTTACTTCGTCAAGTTTTACGTAACTCGGGAATGACTAATAACATATCGCTACTATATTATTATCGACAAATCTGAATTCTGCACAATACTTGTTAATGTTTGGCCATTTTCATACTTCCTTCTTAGTTTAATTTTCTGATCCAAATCGATGGCTTTCCTTTTGTTGATAGATTTACTAGTAGCACTGTCACTTATTCTCTTAGTCAGCACAATGATAACGGCCAAAATGAAATTTTCTGAAAAGAATTTCACAGGGTTAAGTGGGAAACACACTATTATCACCTCGTGCAAACTCCCATTTTACTAAAGCACATTTCTGGAGGCCACTGCCGTTAAACAATTTGCACCTTCCGGGTTACTGGACTTTTTTTTTGCTCGTGCATCTAATTATAAATGGGTAATAAACGCGATCTTATTGCATTTGTGATAATACTGATAGGTGGAATTGTGTGGGTTTTTACGTTATTATGATGAAATGTGTCCCTTTCACTGAAATCTTCAGTCATATAAAAAAAAAAACCCATAAATAAATTGTAAGAATCTTCTCTTCTTTCCTATTTTTTTGCTTGTTACTCCGTATCTCACTTGTGTAATTTGTGCGTGCCATGATCGTTGTTATTGATTGCTTATTTTATTTATTTATTATTTTTGTTCGTTTTAAATTTTACAATCCTAAAAAAAAAAAAAAATTGAGTGAAAAAAAATTAATGTAAAACCGTAGTTGCATAAGTTGAGGACTTACTGTATCGAAAAATGTTCAGTGACCTACGTAAAAAATATGGCGATAGATAAAAAATGAAAAAACTTACAATGCACTACTCGCGTGTCCAATATGATGCTTCCCTTTATTTTGTGTGATGTCGATTTTAAGTCTAATAGCTTTTCTATATTTTTTTTACAATGTCGATTTTAAATCTAATAGCTTCCCCTAGCTTCCCTTTATTTTTTACGATGTTGCGTATGGTTTGGTCACCAACATACTACCACTTTGCTTATTGGAGACTTGAAGTGGTGAAACCCATGTTTAGTCTCTAGAGCAAAGTTTCCAGCATCCCCCTCCCCTCATACTTCTCCTTCAACCCATGCACGGTACTAAGTACTATAGGTTTTGATACCTTTCGTGTTTGGGGTTTTCATAAAAAAAAAAAAAAAAAAAAAATTATAATGGTTCCTTAGAGATTTAACAGATGCACCGTTTTCAAACTAAGTTTTTGTTTAACTGAAAACACAACTCTTTTGCATTTAACCATCATTTTTGCAATTTCTAAACAAAAACAAATAAATAAAAAATCTGACATCCCTGACATAAATAACGAAACAAAATTTGTCCTTTTGCACTGCAATGGAACACAACAATCGACACGACGCGCTAAAACAAACTAAACATTTGGTCTCTTTTTTTTGAGCGGCGAGTGTGAAGACAGCGGGGATTGCAAGATGATAGGTACACTAATCTCTCAGTGATGACTTATAATGCCGCTTGTCACTTATTTACAATTTGCAAAATATCTGTTTATACCTATTCTAGTTATTACTTGAATTTTTTGATTTCTGATTGATTTTTTTTTTTTTTTTTTTTTTAAATTTGGAGTCTTGAAGTGTCCCAGTTAATCGAGGCTGTATATGTGCAGCTCTAAAGTGTGTGCTGAAAGACTGATCAATGATATTAAAAAAAAAAAAAAAACCCACTTAGGAAGGATAAAGAATACTTATTTTAATATGTTGCACACAGAGCAAGGTAGTAAAATGGTCAGTTTTGAATATTTCCTTCCAAATTTTTTAGAAGTAAACTAATCTTTTACTAAGTTAATAAGATTATATCCACTGCTGATATAAATAATTAAACTACAAATATAGGAGTAATTAAATATATAATCATTTGATCAATTAATTTAATACTTTTCTCCAGCATAACACTTGTGAGGTACTAGTTGCTTCATATTTTTGCACACTACTGTATAGATATATAAAATTATACTAAATAATACTAAAAAAAAAAATACTAAATAAATTTTATATCACATATACAATTTAGCTAAGTATTAATCATATTTGAAACGAGTTTAGGATGAGAAAACTACTTTCAGGAAGCCACTGAATATTAACCACACCAATTTATTTTATTAGTTAGATAAAACACACTTCTAGTTTTACAGTAAAAAGTGACTGTACAGAAGTAATCCATTTAAAAATACTTTACAACTGAAAAGTGTTATCATGTTCCATATATCAGAAGAATATTAAAAATACTCATCAAATATTTAAAAAACCTATTTAAAAAAAAGTAAAAATTTTGACTATTTATAACTTCAAATATGTAAACAAATAAGCTACGAATGAAAGTCACCTTAAGAGAATGGAAATGAGAAAAAACATACTTGTTCTTTAAGTGCATCGATGTGAGTTATATACACATGTGCATCTCCTAAAGTGTGCACAAAATCACCAGGTGTTAGCCCAGTTATATGAGCTATCATATATGTCAGCAATGAATAACTGGCTATGTTGAAAGGAACTCCTAAGCCCTGAAATATGAATAAAATATAATAGATCTGATTTAAAGGAAGTAATGATCAAACACAGAAACAAATTCAATTTAAATCATTTGTGGTTTTAATTAAAAAAAATCCTGAAAATTACTTTGGTTATTAATAGTTTTCTAGAATCACATGCTGTAAAAACATAATATTATATGATAACAGTGATAAAACTACCTTAAATGCAACAACACCATAATGCAATTATAGATACTCAGCTTGCAAAACATTGCTAAGCTATAGGGAAAATGTAATTATTCATTATCATCTTTTGTTTCTCCATAAAAGAAACTGAATCTTTCTCATGTGGTGGGGCTGAGCTCACCTCCTTTTAGTATTAATTTATTGTTAAAGGAGTAAAATCATTACTTATTAAAACAAGCAAGATTACTATGACACCCTGAATTGCACTTTCTTCCATTACTTTTACATTCACACTTATTCGATTTTTAATTATAAACATATCTTTGACACCCTTGAGCTCACGTTATGGACTCTTCTTGCACTGCAAGTAATTTCTCTGCACACTGTACTGGTTTTGGATATAAAATAAGCTAATTCCCCTGATTTTGTGAAAACAACAATAACAATGTGAAAAATAACCTTCATTATTATTAAAATTATTGTCTGACCTACTTGCTTCAGTGTTGTCTTCTCTATCTTTGGCTTTTGCTTCTTTACTAGAAAATCAAAATGCAAATGGCAAACATAATACAACAACAGCGATTCAGTCTGCCTGACTATTGACAAGCTATGTAAAAAACAATTGTTCGTCATCATCTTTTGCTTACATTTCCAAAAAAGGAAATGTAATAACAGTGATTAAGTAACAAGAAAACAACAGATTAACTGCATCTTTCTAATGCAATGTAAGCTCACCTGTTTTCGATTTTTATTTATTCTTAAGGGAGTGAAATTGTAACTTATCAGACTATGTGGGGGCAACAGTGAACATTCTGGGCTGGTGAAATGGATACCAGTCACAAATAAAATGTCACCTCCGTAGCCAGGCGGGCAGAAGCAGCAGTGCGTAGCACACGCTTCTTGATTAGACCGGGGTTCGAGCCCGTGACCACCAAATACGGAGGATGCGGAAAGGTCAGGGAATGACCACCACATATCCCCAGAGCAATATGGCCCTAGTTGCTAATGCTCCTAAAAATCAAATAACAACAACAAATAAAATACTCACCACTAATATTTGTTTATATAGAATGACTGGTAAATGTGAGAAACATATACATTCACTAAATTTATTGCTGATTATTAAAAATAACCCATTAATTGATTTCACTGTAACATACACACTATTTAAACTTGTTTTCTCACTAATTTGCTGTTTCATAGAATTGCATTTTAGAGCAGAAAACATAGTTTTAGCACCAGTCAACTAATGAAAATTATAATCACAGTGCTTTGAGAAAAATCAATACTTCTCCTTCTTCATCAAGTGTCTGGGTAGTCTGTCACATGTATGTGTCCTTATTAATGCGATGTTGACATTGGGGCACCAGGCTCAGGCTTGAGTGAGAGCTCCAGCTGTCCTTGCACAAGTTGCCTCTCTGATGATCTCTTGTAGACTGCAGTTTTTGCACAACATGGAAATGTTGCATACTGTGTTCACTGTATTTGGTAGAACATATTTCAACATTTACAAAGAAAAATGCTCCGCTTGGGAACGCTTAGTTAAACAAACTATGGACCAGGAGCCCTGGGGCTTGATCTACAAGCTGACTCTAGACAAAATTCATCCGGGGGAAATATTCTCCTCTGTACTTAGACCTGATAGCTCCGAAACTCTAACATGGGCCGAGACTGTGGAAACAATTTTGGATGAATTGATTATGCAGGATGAAACTGTACCAGAAAGTCTGGTACAAACAGGCATTCGTTTAGAACATCCTTCCTACGTAGGCCAAAGCCATGAAGGTGATTCTGACAGACACGAGGTAAGTCTTGCTGTTGCGACTTTGCGTGATGGCAAATGCCCTGGACTGGATTTATTAGAAGTTACCATAGTTAAAAGAATCTGGAGCATCTGTCCCCAACTGATGATGAACCTTTTTAATGCCTGCCAACAATATGGATCCTCCCCCTCTCCTGGGAAAAAAGCAAATCTTAAATTACTCATCAAGAATCCCAACAAAACAGCAAATTCATACTGCTCAATCGCTCTACTTCCAGTCTTCGGAAAAATACAAGAGAAGCTGATTGTAGTGAGATTCCAAAAGCACTATAAAGAAAGAAACCTAAACTACAGATTGCAACTTCAAGAGCTTGTCGCACAATTTCAACGTTGGCACTACAGGTAATCAACGGTAAACTACCAATTAAATATGAAGTGCTGTACAATTACTTTCAGTATTGTAGAAGGAAGGGTATTGCAGCACAGTTCAACCAGTTTTCTGTTAACCTGGACATGCCAGTGAAAGACGACAACACTAGATTAAGAAACCAGTTCCTCCAGGAATGGCAAAACGAATGGACTAATGCTAACACTGGAAGAATTACTACCCTTTTTATACCTCAAGTTGCCAAATTTGACAAAAAACATTGGCCCTGGTTTAACCCAGGTCTTCACCTAACTTTCCTTCTATCTGGGCACGGCAGCCTATACTCAAAGTTATTTACTCTGGGTTTGGCTGCGTCTCCTCTTTGTAAATGTGGCTCAGAGGAAACAGTCCAACATATAATCTTAGAATGTCGATATTATGTAGACATTCGATTTGAACTTCAAGCATTGCCCGAAGTTTATGATGTAAATAACTTCACCAAGTTTTTAGAATGTAAAGAAAATTATCAGGCACTGGCTAACTTTGCAGACAAGGCTTTCCGCTTGAGAATAATTATCTAATAAGTGTACTACCACTGTATATATTGCCTTGATATTAATCGAATTATTACAAGACCCCTGATGAGGAAATTTATTTGTGTTTATTGCCGGAAGGCAATATTACTGTTTAGAATACATAAATCGATGTGCCGGGTTCACTGTTGGGTGGGCGGTGTCCTGGGACTTCGGCCTCTAATAAGGTGCATAAATTGTAAATCTTAAATTGTATAAATTGTAAGATATATATCGGACCTCATTGTAACCGAACTGGAAGGTTCTATCTGTATAGTTGTATAAGTTGTGAAGGTTAATGTAGAAATTGGTGCCTTAAACAAATTGTAATAACTGAGTTGCAAGTGTTATGGATATACAGTATAATTAAATGTGCGGCTATACTACACTGGTCTCAGGCAAGAGACTTATTGTTTGTAATAATTCCTGTGAAGTTGGTGGGTCAAGATGTTTTGTAAAACCACAAATTGTAAATATTCTACAGCTACTCTTCAGCGGCGGATAGGGGAAACTGGAGCCCGCAGAAAATAATAAAATATTTTGAATACTTGTATTTGATAGTGACTGGTTGAAGTGATTTAGACAGTTTTCTGCAATAGTAACACATGGATTCTACAATCTGTTCATTCATTGGATTGGCATTATAGCCACAGTTCTACTCATAAAGTAATTTCTAATTTCTCACTTAGCTTCATTGATTGCCATGATATGCTTTTACATGGATGTCATGGAAATCAATAGCCTTACGTTGATCTTTCATTCTCTTACTTGTTTCACTGTATACTGTATTTTGTACACTGCCTATACTCTATACAAAATGTAGTAACATTTTATATACAGTATAGGCATCTTGGCATTACAAAGGGCTGCCATTGGGTTTGTTGATGGAATTATACATTTGGTGTAATGTACTCTACATCCATATGCTGCCAGGAAAAATGCATGGTACATTGTAAACTAAGTGATATTACATAGTTTTTTGCAAAAATAATTGTTACAAATGCCTCTTGCCAATGAATGGCTATCCCAGAATATAACAAGAAGCTTCCTTCAATATTCTGATCATTTGTTTGAAAATGATAAGAAAAAAAAAAAAAGATGACCATGGTTGTGGTAGCTTTTTGAATATTCTTAATATTTCATGAGCCTAGGATTAGTGTTAACAAATGAGGATGTGCTACCACAATCCTAGGCACCTGAAATTAACAAGTAGGTTACAGATATCACATAAGATGTCACCATAGTCACAGGTTTTGTCCACTCAGCTCACTACAGCTGTCCAGTATTACAATATACATGCCAGAATAATGTTCATAGTAAAGCAAAGTTTCTTAGAATAAGCCACAAGGCAGCTATTGGAAGGATGTCTGCATATTGCATGTATCCTAAGTTACTGCCCAATGGAAATACAAGTTTCTCATTCTGTATTTGAGAGAGAAAGTGATATTCTGGTGACGTTCTTTATGACCTAATGAGGATGCATGTGATAAGCAAACATCAAATCATAACAATGTTGTAATAATGCTTAAAAGAAAAAAAACTTACCATGTCTGCAGAGCGTTGATACAACTGGCAAGATAATTCTTTATTACTCACATAGAACTGGGCCAAACAGTGGCATGGTGGTAGAGCCATCAGTTTCAAATCTGGAAAGGATAAAGAAAAAAGAATGCTTAAGATAAAACCTTATGGATTTGTCTTACATATTAATTTCTGAACATGCATTTATTAAAATTTAGTGCTTTTTGTCAAGAATCTGAAAATGGTACAAGTTCAATGAGCACATTAATATTCTTGTTGACACTAACCAAATGAGATGTAGCTGAAAATTTTAAAATAAAGTTTGGCAGTAATAGAAAAAAAAATAACAGAAAAAGAAGGAAAAATGCCAAAAACCAGCGAAACAATGTTTCTTAGCAATTTTAGGGTTCCAAGAATTCAAAAACTAGAGCAAATGAAAGGATCCTGAAAAGTTGGGGCAGTGGAGCCAAGCTGTTCTTGTTCAGGTATTTTCATTTATTCTTCTAATGAAGAATAAATGAAATTTTACTTTGTTTTTCATTTTATTCAATTTACTTTCTGAAAATTTTATTTCAGTTTGTAGCAGCTTTTGCCAGTCAAGAAAACATATCATTTCACTGGTATTCCAGAAATCTTTTCCATTCACTTCAGTTTTTCATTTCTTGGAAACTAAACTTTCACATAAACATACTGCTTTGTTTTAGTTTTTGGTATTTTCTTTCTTTTCCAGTTATTATTTTTATATATAGGCAGAGTATTTTTTGCTCCTTTTACTATATTAAAATTTTTCAGCTGCATTTCCTGTCTGGTTGGTGCCAACACGAATATTTATCATAATTTACTAATAACCTTTGGAGGAGGAGGAGGACACATTATAGTTCAGTAACTGGATTCAGTTCTCTGCATAGCTGGCTTATAGTATAAAAAAACAAATAAAAATAATAATTAACATAAAAACAATATAATAGTAAGATAACGATTTTTTTTGCAGTATAATATAAATATGATCATATGTTTGTTTTTAGAATGAAAATGCAGTTAAAGCAAAGCCTTTAACTCTTAACTTCGATGTGAAGAATGTATCACGAGATATACCAAAGAGCCGGACCCTTCATTTCTTATCAAGAGTATCTACAGGTAATATACATAAAATCCAGTGCAAAATTTATTTATATTAAGGAAAGCAAAAAGACAGAAAAGATTAAAGCACAATTTAAAAATTATCTTGGTTTAAAATTATTTTTCAAAACATAGTACTTAACATTTTATGCATTCAAACCAGAAGTACAAATTTCAATGTAACCATTGGAATTCCTTAAAAAAAAAAAAAAACAAAAAAAAAAAAAAAACCACAATTACAATTATCAGAGAGAAAATAGAGTTGGTTCATGTATTTTGTTGATATTACATTCTGACTGCCATTTCTTCAGGTATTCATATAGGTTTGGAAATCTCAATTTTGGAAGGGCACAGTTCTGTTGGAACAACAAGATTAGATAATAAATGAACCCCAAACCCTAAGAAAAAGGTGAAAACGTTTGGTTGCTATTCACTGATTGTGCTTCCAATATCTAAAAGCACAACATGAAGCTACATGGCGATCTACATGTTAGTAATGGTGCCTCCGTAGCCAGGTGGGCAGGAGCAGCAGTGCATGGCACATGCTTCTTGATTAGACTGGGTTCGAGCCCATGACCACTAAATACGGAGGTTGCAGAAAGGTCAGGGAATGACCACCGCATATCCCCAGAGCAATATGGCCTTAGTTGCTAATGTCCTAACAAACAAACAAACAAACAACATGTTAGTAACACCTGGTATAATCATTGGAAACTATAACATACATTAAAAAGTTTCAAAAATATTCTTGAGCTTGATTTGTGATGGCAAATTTAAGTACACATTAAACAAACAGCACAAATACTTCTGCACTGGGGTCTTCCAAAATTGGGGAGATCCTGGCCCCGCAAATGCTCACGGCCCTGATTGTAATGTCCAGCCTGTCCAATGGGATACCATGATTCTATTTGGAACATGTGGAAATTTGTCACTGTAAACAGTTTTATACTGCTGCTTTCTCACTTGAGAGTTATTAAATAAGACTTGAAATTATAACTGTATAATACCTTTTAGTGAAAGTAAGTAATTCTAAGTCCAACATGAAGTTCTGAGCAGCACAAACAGGGCTGATACAACAGCTCACAGGGAGGTGATTATCCCATTACAGAAGACAATGGTTAGGCTGCATCTTGAGTACTGCATATAGGTTTGGAAATCTCAATTTTGGAAGGGCACAGTTTTGTTGGAGCAACAAGATTAGATAATAAACGAACCCCAAACCCTTAGAAAAAGGTGAAAAAGTCTAGTTTCTGTTATCTAATAGTCTGTCCCATTCACCTCCGATAACTGAGGTTCCACTTTGGTAGCTACTAGCTACAAGGCTAGAACAGTAATGTACCAGTATGACAGCAGAAATGCTGAATGGAAAAATTAATAATAAAATTAGTAATAAGCAGAAATCGTTGGCTGGATAGAAGAAATATTCAGAATTCACGCTGTTGTCTGAAAAAGCACATATAAACCTGTTTATTCAAATAAAATATATAAATTTTATTTCAGCAATTGTTAGTTCCATCAAAATTTAAAATTTTAATTTGTCCAAGCTGCCAAGTCCACAAGCTTCTCGTTGGGAAATTAACCTACCTGCTGGATTCCAAGCACACAGAATAATTCTTCTATCATTAGGATTAGTCTTGATTGTCGTAATTATCTCAGCCAGCTGATCGACTCCTTTTCCACTGTAGTCAGTGTGCATGTCTTTATATTGTGCACCAAAATGCCTCCATTGAAATCCATATACAGGACCCAAATCACCTGTTGAAAATGAAATGCTTTGAGTTTTTCCTTGAAAAAGAATGTATTTTGTTGCATATCATATTAACATTTGAGTTTTTCAAGGTGTTTATTTTGACTAAATCAAGGTTCCTCAAAAAGGGTAATAGGATGAAACTGTAAACCTCAATGTGACAACTGAGCAAGAAATATCAGCACATACATAGAAATCAATCTTGCCAAAAAAGGGTTAAACATAAGCAAACGTTTTAACCAAGTCACATATATTACTTGCAAAAGTGCACTATTTTCAATAAAACAGCAATGCTTAAACAGAAAATTAATAAATTTCACAACTTTTATGTGGGAAAATAAAAATCACATATTCATTATAAAATCTGGTGTGACCATTATCTAGGCACCTGAGAGGAGACCTGACTGATTTCTATGAAGTGTGATCAGAGTTCAGGAATGGCTTTGTGGCACAGGTTGGGACCTGCTAATATATTGAGATAAGATCAAAAAGTTCTTGTACCTGACAGACAGATGGACAGTTACTATAAGAATATAAAAAGTGATAGGAAATTAAACAAACAAAAAAAAAAAAAAAAAATTCCAGCTATAACAAAAGCCATATACCTTTTGTAATCCAAGAAGAACCAGTGTATTCTATTCAGCCACTACAACAGTTGCTCGTTCTGAAATTTGAGAGATTTGACTTAAGAATAGGTTCTATTTACTTTTGATAACTATTTATCTTTTGGACTTTTTCACTTACCTTTTTTTTTTTTTATTTGAAAATTTTGAAAAGAATAAGCACAACTAGCTAAATTTCAAAATGGTAAAAGAATCGTCATTCTAGCATGTCTAATTTTCACCATCATAGTGGAAAGAGCTTCAAACGAACAAACATACAGTACGAATGGATAAAAACTGGTGGATTTGATTATATATATCTCTTCTTCTTCTTTAATGCTGCCGAATGGCGTTTGCAACTTCGTTTTGATATTGTTCTCTGTCTAGCGCTGCGTGTAGAATTTGTGCTGTTGTCATGTGAAGCCAGGTGTTGATGTTATCTAGCCATGCCATTTTCGGTCTGCCTGGGCGTTTCTTGCCTTCGATCTTTCCCTCCAGGATGAGTGGTAGTAGGTGATATTTTTGTTGGTTCCTAGCGATGTGACCTAGGTATTTGCATTTCCTGCTGATGATGGTTTTGAGCAGGTCCCGTTCCGTGTGCATGTCCTGCAGGACCTGTGCGTTGGTTATCTTGGCTGTCCACGGAATTTTCAGCATTCTTCGGTAGAGCCACATTTCGAAGGCCTGGAGCTTTTTTGTAGTGGCTGATGTTAGAGTCCAGGTTTCTACACCGTAGAGCAGTATTGGCCAGATGTAGCATTTCAATGTGCGTAATTTGAGCATGATGTTCAAGCTTCTGTCGGTGAGGAGGGTTCTCCATTTGGTGAACGCCTGCCTGGCTTGTTCAATTCTGCTTTTGATTTCGGCCTCATGGTTCAGCTGGTCATCAATGAGTACTCCGAGATACTTGAAGCGGTGTATTTGCTCTAATTTTTCATTGTTTAGTTTGATTGTGATTTTGCTTGCAGTCCTGCTGACCTTCATCACCTTTGTTTTCTTTTTGTTGATTCGTAGCCCCCATGCTTGGCTTTCTATGTCCACTTCGTTCAAGATGGTCTGTAAATCTTGTTCTGAATCCGCTATTAGTGCTGTGTCATCGGCATATCTTAAGTTATTGATGTAGTGTCCGTTAACTTTTATGCCGATGTTCTTGTCAGCCAGTGTTTGGTCGAAGATCATTTCCGAATAGATGTTAAAAAGAATGGGAGATAATGGACAGCCTTGCCGAACGCCTTTTTTTATTGGAATTGGGTCTGTCAGGTCGTTGTCATAGCGAAGCCGGGCTGTTTGATTCCAGTAGAGAGTTGTAATAAAGTTGATATCATTGTTTTCAAGCCCAAGTTTTCTTAGTCGGTCAATTAGGCGGTCGTGGTCTACTGAATCGAAGGCTTTCTCGTAGTCAATAAAACATATATACACGTCTTTTTGATGTTCATAGCACCTTTGTAGCAATATTTGTAAACAGAAAATTGCTTCTCTGGTGCCTAGTCCCCTGCAGAATCCGAACTGTGTGTTTCCTAGTGCGCTTTCGCACTTACATCTTATCCTTTGCTGAATCACCTTGAGGAAGACTTTTAGCACCTGGCTCATCAGACTGATCAGCCTGAAGTCTTCGCATTTCCGGCTGGTAGCCTTTTTTGGTAGGGCCACAAAGATGGATTGGAGCCATTCGGATGGAATGTCGTTGTTGTTGTAGATTTGATTGAACCATTTTGTTAGTTGTTGGATATTGCTGTAGTCTAGTTGTTTCAGCAGTTCCACATGAATCTGATCAGGTCCACAGGCCTTGCCTGGCTTTGTTATTCGGATGGCTTGTTCCACTTCAGATGTTAATATGTGGAGATTGTCTTCCTGTGTTTGTTGTTGCGTTTCTGCCGGTTTTCTGTTGGTGCCGAACAGATTGTATATATAGCTCTTCCAGGTGTCAAGTTTGGCTTGTTTGCTTAGTATAGGTTGATTGTTGTCCGTATATAAGCTTGGGATAGGAGCCGGTTTGTAGATGTTTCCAGCTTCTTTAAGCTTCTTGTGCAGGTTAAAGTTGTCATTTTTCTTGATTAGGTCTTCGATTTCTGCACACTGATCTTCCATCCATTTTTCCTTCGCCTTCCGGATTTCCTGTTTGATCTTTTGTTGTATTTCTTTGTATTTTTCCCGGTTGTTGTTGCTTTTGAATATTCTCCGTTCATCCATCAGGTCTAGTATGTGCTGGGTCATCCACCGTTGTTTCTTTTTCGACGCCTGATGTCCTAGCAGGGTTTCTGCTGTTTCATTGATGCACTGTTTGAGTGAACGCCCGAATGCTTGCACGTCTGTTGTTACTGCTTCGATCGATCGGATTGTAGTGTTCAGATGAAGCTGTACTTGTCGCCTGTTGGCGTTGTTCTTCAGTTTCTCCAGGTCGATTCTTTTTGTTGTGCTTGTGCGTTTGACTGCTCGTAATTTGAGACGTAGTGTTGCTATTACTGGGTTATGGTCTGATGATATGTCAGCTCCGGGGTAAGTTTTTGCCTTGAGGACACTTGACTTATATCTGATGTTGATTAAGATGTAGTCAATTTGGTTCCTGACGATATTGTTGTCAGAGTCTTGTGGTGAGGTCCAGGTGTATAGTCGTCGAGGTGGTAGTTTGAACCAAGTGTTGGCAATGCTAAATTTTTCTTCCTGGCAGAACTGGACGAGTCTGTCGCCTCGTTCATTCCGTGTCCCCAAGCCATGTTCTCCGACTATGTTTTGTAGCTTTCCTTGACCGATTTTGGCATTAAAGTCACCGAGGATGACCGTCATGTCGTGTTTCTTCAGGGACTTTAAAGTGTTGCTTAGCTTGTCGTAGAACAATTCAATTTCTTGATCGTCTTTGTCCGCTGTTGGTGCGTAGACCTGGAGCACATTCAGGTTGATCTTGTTGCCTGCTAGCTGTAGTAGTGCGATTCGTTCCGATATTGGGGTGAAACTGGTGACTTTGTTGGCCAGTTGTTTGTGGACAACGAAAGCGACGCCGTACGTCTGCTTGGTGTTCTCTTCTCCTCCGGAACAGAAGACGTGGTGGTCGTTTGATATAAACTTCTTTGTTCCAGGCCATTTGGTTTCACTTAGCCCAAGTATGTTGATGTTAATGCGTTCCATTTCTTGTAAAGCATTGGCTAGTTTTCCTGGTTGTAGTAGGCTTCTAACGTTCCATGTAGCTAGTTTCAGAAAATTCTTCGACGCAAGCTCGGAGATTCTTAGCACCCCTGTCCCATTCAAGGGACACCGAGACTCGGGGCCGTGGTTTATTTTGCTTGCTATCATTGAAGTTTTCAAGGGAAGGATAATCCAAGTAGTTTCCCGTTGCTTTCTTGGATCACAATTTAGTTGAAAAGGTCGTGTGTGGACCTTTTGAAACGGGTTTCGTCTGACGTCTCCACTGAAACCTTTCCGCCATGGGAGGCCCTTCTGGGAGCATACAGCTCCCGACGGTATAGCTTTCAGTTTCTTTAACGTACGCAAACTCTCTCGCCACGTTAAGGCACCGTTTCTCGAGAGAGATATATATATAAAAAAAAAAAAATTTGATACCTTCAAAATATCCACTAACTTTTATTAGTCATATATAGTATATAGTAATATATAATAAAAAAAAAAAATAAATAAATAACCTGTACCTTCTTCCCTTTCTGTCAGACCAAGCTTGTCTAAAAAGTCTCGGGTAGCATTAGCATCCCAAATGTGAACATCTTTGTTCTGCAATTCTTTGGCATTTGTACAGCCATGAACAAACCAAAGCAATTCTTCTACAACAGCTCTCCAGAAAACACGTTTAGTAGTTAAAAGAGGAAAATTACCTGAAATATAAATCATTATATTGGCAAAACAATGTAGCATAAGCCTTAAAATAAAATATCAGTCAGTAACTCATATGTCCTTCATTTCTTTTAACTGAAGTACTTGTCCAATCTCACAAGATTAGATTAGAACCTGTTCCAGTAGTCACCCTATAGCTAAAAGCAGTTTTTTAAAATTGGTCTGCAATTATCCCTTCTTAATTTAAATTTACATCTCTTGTATGTATTTACTGTCTAGGAAAAAGAAAATGACCCAGTGTTTACCTTACTATTTTAAAACCTTAAATACATGATCAATGTCACCAATTAAATGCCTACTTAGTAGTTAAAAATATTAGTATAATAGATAAACAGATGGTTCAGTGGGAGATGACAGAGAGCGGTAATCAATGGACACTGCTCTTTGTGGTCAAATGTTATTAGTGGAGTTCCCCAAGGTTCGGTGTTGGGCCCATTGTTGTTTTATATATTTATCAATGATATTGATGAAGGTATATCAGGTTTAATGTCCAAGTTTGCAGATGATACAAAGGTTGGCAGGGTTGTTAACAACAGTAAAGACAGTATGCTACTCCAACTGGATCTAGATAAGTTGGGCAAATGGGCTGAGAAGTGGCAACTGAAGTTTAACATTGACAAACGCAAAGTACTGCATATGAATAGCAATAACCCAAGATAAATGTACCAACTGTGTGGTACTACGCTCAGGGAAGTGGAAAAGACCTGGGGGCAATGTGCAGTCAAACATGAAGTTTGCTGCGCAGTGCAGATGGGCTGCCAGGGCAGGTCATGGAATCCTGTCAATGATATATAGGAATTTTGCTAGCAGGGACAGGGACGCGATTATCCTGTTATACAAGGCAATGGTCCAGCCACACCTAGAGTATTGTGTACAGGTCTGGAGGCCTCATTTTAGGAAGAATGTAAAGTTGCTAGAATGAATACAAAGAAGGGCAACAAAGGGGTGCTCTTAACAAGAAAGGCTTAAGTTCTGCCTTAAGTTCAGCACCTGGAGAGTAGGCACCTGTGAGGTGATCTGATTGAGGTGTATAAGGCCTTCAATGGGATGAGCAAGCTGAATGCTGATGGGATTCTTCCTCTTGCTCAGATTAAGAACTTGAGAGCATAGATTCAAATTGAGGAAAGACAGTTGTAGAACAGATGTGCAGAAATTTGCCTTTAGCCAGCAGGTAGTTGATTGGTGGAACAGACTTACATTTTTTATTGTGGAAGTTGATAGCCTAAATAAATTTAAGGCAGAGCTGGACAGGCAATTTGGAATGAATGGATGGGAGTTTTTTTTTTTTTTGCTGATGCTACATAAGTTTGCTTTCTTGCATCATATGTCTCTACTAATGCTAATACAGTCTATCCTCGTATAGCACGATAGTTGTGTTCCTAGAAACCCTCGTGCAATATAAACAACAGGCCCTATGGGAAAAGTGGGGTTAGGTGCCAACCACCCAAGATTGAACACACATTTGGAACCAAAACATTATCAAACAATAAATAATTGGGTAATTTTAATCGTTATAAAATACTTACGTATTTTATAACGATTAAAATACGTAATAAAAAATAATATTATAATATTTTTTTTATTATAATATATTAAATAATAAAAAATATTTATTTTTTATTATATTATAATAAAGTATTTTTAGTATTTTTTAATACTAAAAAAGTATTTTTTACGAATAAAATACGTATTTTATTCGTAAAAAAATTATTATATTAAATAAAATAGTCGTAATAAAATACTTACGTATTTTATAATACGTAAGTATAAATTATAATACGTAAGTCGCAATAAAATATTGCTAATGCTTTTGCTTCGATTTTTCTATCCAAACAGATGACAGCCGTTCCATCTCTTCCAATTCTTGCGTCTTAATCTAATGGATTTTAATTACACTTTGAGTTGCTATGAAAGTTGTTTTTATTTTCTCTGCATTCTTTGTAATTCTCGGCGTTGCCTCATTTAGGTCTGTAGCACGTGCAATATCACATGGTCTTTCATTTCGCTCAAAGCGTTTCACATTTTTTCTCTATCGACAGAGGCGGACTGGCCATAAGCCTTCCCCGGGAAATCCCGGTGGGCCGGAGGCCGGTGTGATTTTGGCCATAAACCGTAGTATGAGGCCTCTATAAATTTTCCCGGGTAAGAATTTTTGACCCAATCTTTAAGAATTTTTGTAATAATTTTTGACTCAGAAAAAAAAAAAAAAAAAAAAGCAACATCGATAAACAGAGGCGGACTGGGTCTGCCTCTGTTTATCGATGTTGCTTTTTTTTTTTGCTTTTTTTTTTCTCTCTGAATCTGCAGTGTCTTCGCCAGGAAGCTTCCTTTTCACACCTTTTTAAGTATGTATATTAAGCACAGATTTACTCTTTATTACCTTACCAATTAAAAAATTAAATGATACGTGAAAATCGGAATAATTAATACGTACTGTAATATGTACATACTAACTAGTTGACATTTCTATTCACTGACATTTGTGTGTGGGGGTTAAAATTTAAAACAGTAAAAAGATAAGCAATCAATAAAAAAAAAAAAACACGTCACACACAAATTGCAAGTAACACAACACGCGCAAGTGAGAACGGAGTAACAAATTACGAAGCTTTAAAAATAGAAATGAAGAGAAGATTCTGAAAATTATTTTTTTTATATGATTGATGATTCCATGGAAGTGTAAACACATTTTACCATAATAACTCACAGAATTCCAGCTTTCGGTATTACCGCAAATTCAATAAGATTGAGTTTACTGTCCGTTTATGATAGATTGCACTAACAGAAAAGCCCAATAAACAGGTGACTGCTAATTGTTTTTATTGTTTTATGGTTGTGACCTCCAGAAATCCAACCGAACTACATGGTACGGTCGGAGACAATCGTAGGGTAATCTTCAGTGCTGAGGTCTCCTGCCCCGATTAAACGGCATTTTGTCCCAATTTAATAAACCCTGGCTATTTTCTCGATTGGTTTTTGTTTTTTAAGATTTTCCCCAAATAAACGGCTGCCCCGATTAACCGGTGGCCCAAATAACCGGAATCCACTATATTTACGTGCAAATTCGGATAATTTTGGTCATCTCTCAGTATAAACAGAAAATTTATTTTATTTTATTTAAGTCCAAAGTGCATACCACCATGAAAAGATCTTGGTACAAAAGGAATGATCTGATAGAAATATATGCTCATAGAGCACTGTGCATGGAATTGAAGTGTAGTAGATCTTTGCACAAGAATTCCAACCTGTACAGCACTCATCAATGCATATTTTTCAGAAAGCCAAAGGGAAAGTTTTTTTTTTTTTTTTATTTGGTAGTTGTTCGCGCATCGGCTTCTGTAGTTGTTGGCGCATACCACCATGAAAAGACCTTGGTACAAAAGGAATGATCTGATAGAAATATATGCTCATAGAGCACTGTGCATGGAATTGAAGTGTAGTAGATCTTTGCACAAGAATTCCAACCTGTACAGCACTCATCAATGCATATTTTTCAGAAAGCCAAAGGGAAAGTTTTTTTTTTTTTTTTTATTTGGTAGTTGTTGGCGCATCGGCTTCTGTAGTTGTTGGCGCATACCACCATGAAAAGACCTTGGTACAAAAGGAATGATCTGATAGAAATATATGCTCATAGAGCACTGTGCATGGAATTGAAGTGTAGTAGATCTTTGCACAAGAAATCCAACCTGTACAGCACTCATCAATGCATATTTTTCAGAAAGCCAAAGGGAAAGTTTTTTTTTTTTTTTTATTTTATTTGGTAGTTGTTGGCGCATCGGCTTCTGTGGCCATATTGCACCTCCCAAGGTTTTTGCAGTACTTTGATCCAAGCCTGAGGCGGGAATCGAACCCGCGACCTTTGGGTTGCCGGGCAGGTACTTTACCCACTCGGTTAGCCCGGTCGGCTAAAAGGGAAAGTAATATGAATAATGGCTAATCAAAATCTGTCACTGCATGCTATTGTCAAATGAATCTCCAGGTCTGTTGGCATTTCATATAGTAGTACACATCAAAATTAACTGATTCATTTGAAGCTGAGGGAGATGCGATGAAAAAAAAAAAAAAAACCCACAATAGGCAACATGAATGCAGAGTCCAACAAAATTTTTGAAAGAATTCTGCCTAAACACAAGATTTTGTATCATGGATGAACGATGCCGTTGTTTTAATCCAAAGACCAAAATCAGAAAGATTGTTTGGAAATGCTCATCTTCCTAACACTTCAAGAAATTTTTGGTGTGTCTAGCAATATATGCAGTTTTTCTTTATGATAATACCCCCAATAACTTTGGGATAACAAGAACAACACTCCCCCAGCAATACATACACAATTTGGAGCTAAGCTTTGAAGCATAGCTGTACTAATTGCATTTCAGTTCAAGAAAACTATGTCCAAAAATAAAATCCATTTGATTATATAATATTTCACTTCCAAAATGAACTTTTCAATCTTCCCTTGTAATCTCATAACAAAAAAAAAACATATTCAGTGCCTAAAAGCTCATGAAATAGAGTGAAACAACATTAAGAAAACCCATTAGATCTAGATATTGAAGTTTTGCTCTAATCCATGATATTTGGAAAGCTTATGAGACTACAAATTTTATTAGTTGATGACTTAAAAGCTTCAAGAACTCCAAACCATGCATTCTTTTTTTAATACTAGTCTATCAACATAAATGGCTTAAATTCATCACCTGTTTTCAAAAGTTGTTCAGTTTTTTGCTAAAACCACTACGTGTTCAAGAAATTAAATGATAAAAAAAGGTCAATTAATTTAGTTATACACTATAAAAAAAAACAAAAAAAAAACCCATTATTTGGTTCTCTCAAAGTAAAAAATTTAGCCTGAAAACTTTTCTTTCTTTTTTTAAACAGAAACAAACTTATGTATGGAAGCTAAATTGCATGACTGGAAATTTCAAATAAATTCTGAATACAACAAACATCATTTCTTTCAATATATAAAACTTAGTTTGCCTTTCATGTTTAAACATATTGCATAAGAGGAAGTTGATTATTGTTATTATAATGAGGTTTTAGCAGCGTAGGCAACTAAGGCCATATTGCTTAGTGTATACTGTTTGTAAGTTGTGTGTGTATGTGGTTGATTTTCTGTTTGCTGGACGAAAACCCAAAGTTTCCAGGAGAAAGAAAACCATGCTACCTGTGCCTGAGATCGACTAACTCAACCATGTTGTGAAAAAGGCCCCCATAAAAATTCCTCACATCATTGATGGGACTCGAAGTCTTTTTTTTTTTTCACCCATTGTGGGGAGGACGGCGATTCTACCAACTGTGCTACCCACAACGGCAGGAAATTGGTGACTGCATGCTAAGTATCAAAGCAATAAGGCTATGGGGTTTCAGTATATTGTGTCTATAAAAGAGCGTATCCTTCAGTCAGTGTGCCTGTTTTCAAGAGATAAAAGCCATGTGCCCCTCACTGAAACAAACTAAACTGACCATGTTATAAAAAAAAACCAATAACAGTTCTTTCCATCAAACTCAAGCTTTTCCAAAAAACCAGGAAGAACAGCTTTCATAACCATGGTGATAACTGTAACGGTCAAAGTGGAAGGCTGCTATGAAAGTTTAATGGTAGCAAAGTGTACATTATTAGTAAAGCAAGTTCAGAGATGATAGGGTTTCCTAGTTACTCTTAAAAATGGTAAATAACACTATATATTTTGAAATAAATCCTCAAAAGTAAACTGGTTTATAAAAATTAAATGATCATCACAAATAAACTGATTTAACTGAAGCGGGAGGGATGGAATTAGTGATCATAAAAATTTTTTTATGATCACTAATTCCATTGAAATAGGTGGGGGGGGGGGGAAATCAAGCTGCAAAATGCTCTTTTAATACCATACAAACAAAAATATTCAGATAAGCAATATGTTAATATAAAGAAAAGTTGAATAAACTTTAGCCCTTTGGTTTAATCATAAGATTTTAATTTTGATATTGGATAATACTTTTTTTTTACACATTTACCGTCACGAAGACTATATCTTGATTGCGACCCAAAGACTGAGAGGGTTCCTGTACCAGTACGATCCTCCTTCCTATGTCCATGTTTCAAAATATAGTCAACTTGTTGAAGATACTGATATTCCTCATGCCTACAGAAAATAACAATTATAATACGATTAAAAAGAAAGCAGTCCAGCAACAATAAAAAAAAAGTTATGAATTAAATAATTTCAGTCAAGCAAAATCATTCTAAAAATTTTAAAATGTTATCTTTCTTAGTAGCAGCAACAATGCAGGAAAGCAAGCTTATACAGTATCAGCAAAAAAAAACAAAATAAAACACAACATTTTCAATATTACCTGTGCATCCTAACTAACAGTTTGTCTAGCCCTTTGAATATTTATTTAAACTACCCACTTCACCACTAGATGGCTGTAACTGATTGTTCTAAATTAATTACCTGACAACTAGTAAACATTTGAAGAACAGTTAAGTTCTTCAAATATTTTTAGATGAATTTTATTTTTAATTAAAGCAGAAGTTTCAATACTGACATTGCAAGCCTAGGGGATTGCACTGCATACATATGAACAGTCCTTTCTTTACACTTGTCCCATACTTTCAGATTAACAATAATACAAAACTGTTACTATATCATGTTTACACTTCAGTGGTAGTAGTATTCCTCACTTATTTCATTATTATTTTTCTTTAAATAATTATTTATTACATGACAATGCAAAGACATAACAGTGATCCTTAGATTCCCACATTGTCACATTTATAACAAAAAAAAAAAAAAAAAAAACAATAACAGGGTCTTAATATCAGATCTCTCTTGCTGTTTTTTAGCATTAGCATTAGTAGAGGCATTTGATGCAAGAAAGCAAGCTTATGCAGCATCAGCCAAAAAAAAAAAAAAAAAAAAAAAACCCACTTCCACTTCACCCCTCTGTTCGTTGAAAATACCTGTCCAGCTGAGCCTTAAACTTATTTAGGCTATCAACCTCCACCACAAGGGATGGGAGTCTGTTCCACCAACCAACCACCCGCTGGCTAAAGGCAAATTTCCGCACATCTATCCTACATCTGTCTTTCCTCAATTTGAATTTATGCCCTCTCAGGTGATTTTTCTGAGCTAGAGGAAGAATCCCATCAGCATTGAGCATGCTTAAACCATTCAAGGCTTTATACACCTCTATCAGATCACCTCGCTGGTGGCTAGTCTCCAGACACTGTAATTTGCAAACTTTAAGCCTTTCTTCGTAAGAGCACCCCTTTGTTCTATTCACTAATCTTGCTGCCCTTCTCTGTACTCGTTCCAGCAGCTCTACATCCTTCTTGAAATGAGGCCTCCAGACCTGTATACAGTACTCTAGGTGTGGCCTGACCATTGCCTTATACAATGGAATAATCACCTCCTTATCCCTGCTGGAAAAATTCCTGTATATCATTGACAATACTCCATGAGCTACTCTTGCAGCCCGTCTGCACTGCTCAGAGAACTTCATATCTGCCTGCACAACCACCCCCAAGTCCCTTTCATTCTCTACCACTGTCAGTGTAGTACCACAGAGTTGATACATTGCTCTGGGGTTGCTGTTTCCCATGTGTAGTACTTTACATTTGTCAATGTTAAACTTCATTTGCCACCTCTCAGCCCATCTCCTCAACCTTTCCAGATCCTGTTGCAGCAGCACAGTGTCAGTAGTGTCCTTGACAACCCTGCCAACCTATGTATCATCTGCAAACTTGGACATTAAGCTTGATATACCATCATCAATATCATTTATAAATACAGAAAACAATAATGG
Organism: Mastigoproctus giganteus; assembly: GCF_048544385.1. NCBI lineage: Eukaryota > Metazoa > Arthropoda > Arachnida > Uropygi > Thelyphonidae > Mastigoproctus > Mastigoproctus giganteus. Next base: position 213,635,060 of record NC_143584.1, on the reverse strand, counting down.
ACCCAACACTGAGCCCTGAGAGACTCTACTAATAACATTAGTCCACGATGAGCAGTGTCCATTGATTACCACTGTCTGTCTTCTCCCGCTCAACCACGCAGCAGCAATTTGTCTCCAATGTCACACTGCTCCAATTTGTGTAGCAGTCTTCCATGTGCAGCAGTATCAAAAGCCTTTCTAAGATCCAAGTATATAATATCAAAGTTATTCCCTGCATCCAGTTCTTTTGTGACTGCATCATAGTATCCAATCAAGTTGGTCAGGCAAGACTTCCCCTTAACAAAACCATGCTGTGTCTGAGCTATAACTGAAGTCTTGTCTAAATGATCCTGCAGTGCTTCTTTAACCAGTGCCTTCATTAATTTTCCTGGAACAGAAGTTAAGCTCACAGGTCTATAATTACTTGTGTCAGCCTTTGATCCTCCTTTGTGAATTGGGGTCACATTTGCACATTTCCAGTCTATGGGTACCTCCCCTGAGTCCAAGGAAGCTCTCATAATTATAGCTAAGGGTTTGCTTACTTCCTTTGCTGCCTCCTTTAATATAACTGGATAGATCCCATCCACCCCGGGTGCCTTTCTTGTGTTTATCTTCAACAGTTTCTCCTCCACTTTACTCACAGTTATTTCAAGATTCTGTAGCTTACTGCTAGAGTTGAATACACCGCTGGCATTCCCCTTGCTGAAAACTCCTCATGTGTGAATGTCGATGCAAAATATTCATTTAGTTTGTTAGCTACCTGAGCAGGATCATCAACAGTTGACCCATCAATATCAAGTGGACCAATCTGATTCATCCCCTTCCTTCTAGAGTTTACATAAGTAAAGAACTCTTTGCTGTTTTTTTTGCATCCCTTGCCAAAGATTTCTCGTAATCTGCCTTCGCCTGCCTAACCTCCTTTGTAACTTGGTTGCATATCAACTTGTATCTATCATAGGCTTCTGTGTCATGTGTTAATTTGTAAGTATCCCATGCATTTTTCTTCTCTGCCATATGCCTCATTAGTTCATCTGACATCCATTTTGGCCTAAACTTTGAACAATATTTCTTAGTTGGTATGTAAAGCCTAGTATCTTCCAAGATAAGTTCTTTGAATGCTTCCCATTTTGAATTTGCTGTTGGTAACATCATCAGTTGGTCCCACTGTATAGAATTTAAATACTGTCTCAGTCCATTGTAGTCGCCTTTACGGAAGCAACATGAGATTTCATGAGATGCTACATAATGCTCTCTCACAAAGCCTCAATTTTTGTTTTTATTAGTATTAGTAGTGGCAAATGATGCAAGAAAAACTTATACAGCATCAACCCAAAAAAAAAGTCTCATTCCACCTATCCATTCCCTCTAATAGTTTGTCTAGCTCTTCCTTGAATTTATTCAAGCTATCCACTTCCACAACATCAGATGGAAGTTTGTTCCAGCAATCAACAACTAGTTGGCTAAAGGCAAACTTCTGCACATCTATTCTGCAACAGTTCTCCCTCAATTTGAATATATGCTCCTCATGAGCATAATCTGTGCAAGAGGAAGAATTTAATTTGCATCGAGCTTGCTCAATGCATTCAAAGTCTTAAACACCTCAATCAGATCACCTCACAGGTGCCTATTTTATTACCTTAAATTATGAAATATGTTTTATAACTTCAACATCTAATTTTGCCATTTTTTTTTACTAAACATATTAAATTGTATTAAAAAAATAGTTTAACAGCCCTAGTCACTTTTTGTTAGCTTATTTTTAAAATTGGCTAGAGATTTTGTAAGTTAATGTTCATAGAACTTTTTAGACAACATCAAGAATTGGAAGGTATTGTACACCAAACAGCTGTCCAGAGGTACCAGAGACCGAAACATTTGCTGTGGTAGCTCCCGAATTCCGTTGGGAGATGGCATACGGAGAATTTGCCGCGAATATCGTATCACGTAATTAGTGTAGTGCATGGAAGCGGAATTATAGGGTTTTAATTGTGGTATATAAGTAGCCTTAATATTCTAATCACGTAGGTTGATGTACATTTTTTTTTTCTTTTAGCTAAGCCGTTTTGGCTGAATTACAGATTATGGGTATACTTGTCACCACGTTGCTCGCATGGCCACATTCGGGAAAGAAGTGTGGTGGTTTTTTAAATACTTTCATTTTTGGCTAGTGAAAAAACAGTTATGTTAGCATAGTTATCGCTAGCAGTCTGGAAGGTACCCGTTTCTGAATCTCTGCCATCTGGAGTTTTACCGAAGTTTTATTTCTAGCGAGGCTACAACTAATTTAATACTCTACGAATGGTATAAAGTAATACATATAATGTAAACTTGATAGCATAATATGCAACGAATGCTTTATAAGTTTTCTTCCTTACAACGTGTGCCACTAATAATAATAAAAATGAATTTCTTTTGCAACAGTCTCCTGCAACACAGATTAATTTTCCCAATGAGGTTCCAAGGCTTTATTTCCTGCCAAAAAAATCTTGTAGTTGTCTATCCAAACAGGTTTCCACAGTATCAATAATACCAATACTACAATAATATTAGCATTTATTGTAACAATTAAAGAAAAGTTTAATTTTAACACAACGTTACCTTTCGAGTAATTGGTTTCCTTTAAGAGCAGGATCAAATTGGGGTGTAATTATTGTATCCATTTTTTCATTACTTTCACCCAGCACCTCGGCATTATTTACATTCTTTTCAGCATCACACATTATTAACTATTTCTGGAAAAACTATTTTCATAAAATAATAATAAATTTCTAGTATTAAAAGTAGTCTATAAAGAAAACCATAAAACGAAATAAAAAAAAAAGCACTCTAAAATTGCCGCGAATTTGGATGCCGCAGCTCCCTCTTGAATGAAGTAAGATTAATTATACATCATTCAATAAATCAGCAGATTATACTTTTTCTTTTATATTGTTTGGAAAAACAAACAAAATACAGTCAGTCCTCGTATAACACGTGTTTACACTACACGAATTCGATCATACACGATTATATAAATAGGAGAACGATATCTTATATAACACGAATCGCTTATGCACAATTCGCCTTTGTGTTTACAAGAAATGGTAGGGAGTAGGCACCTGGTTTGTCAGGCTGGGTTGAGTGGTCGTATGCCATTAAATAAAAACAAATGATGCTTTTTATAATGATAGTGTCAGCTGATACATAAGGGACTACAGTGACATATAGTGACATAGTGTTTTTTGACAAGCGGCACCGGTGCCGCTTTTTATTATTATTATTATTACTAGCCATATAGTGCAAGGAAGCCTGAGGCTTATGCTGCACCAGCCAAAAAAACTTTCCAAGTTACCCGAGAGAGAGAGAGAGAGAGAGAGAGAGAGAGAGAGAGAGAGAGAGAGAGAGAGAGAGAGAGAGAGAGAGAGAGAGAGAGAGTCAGAAGTAGAAGGGAATCACCAAGAAAGAGAAGAATGATGATATCCAGCTGAGGACCCTGGGTGTGCCAAACCCATACTCACCAGATGTGAGCCCCTGGGGTGATTGTCAATGATTACATCTCCATTCTAACCTGAGTTAGAATTCTAGTTCAGATTAGAATTCTAACCTACGGTTAGAATTCTAATCTGAATTAGAATTCTAGAATTAGAATTAGAATTAGAATTAGAATTCTAGATTAGAATTCTAATTAGAATTAGAATTTGACAAGCGGCACCGGTGCCGCTTTTTATTATTATTATTATTACTAGCCATATAGTGCAAGGAAGCCTGAGGCTTATGCTGCACCAGCCAAAAAAACTTTCCAAGTTACCCGAGAGAGAGAGAGAGAGAGAGAGAGAGAGAGACAGAGAGAGAGAGTCAGAAGTAGAAGGGAATCACCAAGAAAGAGAAGAATGATGATATCCAGCTGAGGACCCTGGGTGTGCATTCTAATTAGAATTAGAATTCTAACCTACGGTTAGAATTCTAATCAGATTAGACAGAATTTTTAGACAGAATCAGATTAGACAGAATTTAACAGAATTCTAATTCAGATTAGAATTCTAACCGTATTAGAATCAGATTAGATCAGATTAGAATTCTAACTCAGGATCCTAATTCTAATCTGAATTAGAATTCTAACTAATGGGGATTCTAATCGTAGGTTAGAATCCCCATTCTAACCTGAGTTAGAATTCTAATTCAGGTTAGAATTCTAACCTGATTCTAACCGTATGGCTCTATGAATTTTGAATGAAACCGGTTAGAATGATGGGGGTTAAATTGTTAGAATGATGGGGATTAACCCCCATGTTAGATGTTAATTTGTTACATGTTAAATTGTTCGAATTCTAACCTGAATTAGAATTCTAACCGGTTAGAATGATGGGGGTTAGAACCCCCATTATTCTAACAATTGAATTGTTAGAATGATGGGGGTTCTAACAATTAAATTGTTAGAATGATGGGGGTTAATCAGTCAATCATTAGAACCATCATTCTAACAATTAAATTGTTAGAATGATGGGGATTAACCCCCATGATTCTAACAGGTTAAATTTAACCCCCATCTTAACAGGTTAAATGAGGGTTCTAACCCCCATCATTCTAACCGGTTAGAATTCGGTTAGAATGATGGGGGTTCTAATTCATAGCGCCATAGAACCCCCATCATTCCCATGTTAGATGTTAAATTGTTAGAATTCTAACCTGAATTAGAATTCTAACCGGTTAGAATGATGGGGGTTAATCAGTCAATCATTAGAACCATCATTCTAATTTAATTGTTTAGATTTTATTCTAATAAAATCTAAACAATTTAATTGTTAGAATGATGGGGATTAACCCCCATCATTCTAACAGGTTAAATTTAACCCCCATCTTAACAGGTTAAATGAGGATTCTAACCCCCATCATTCTAACCGGTTAGAATTCTAATTCAGGTTAGAATTCGGCTAGAATGATGGGGGTTCTAACCATTGAATGATGGAGGTTAAATTGTTAGAAAATTAAATTGTTTAATTTAACAATTAAATTAAACTGGTTAAATTGTTTAATTTAACAATTAAATTGTTTAATTTAACAATTAAATTAAACTGTTTAATTTAACAATTAAATTAATAGAAATACATGTTAAATTTATTGTTATGATGGTTAAATATTAATTAACCCCCCCTTAGAATTTTGGTTTCAATTTTCGTTCATGCCCCGCCAAGGTCACCTGTTTTGCTGTCTTGGTTTCGAGCGTGTGCCTGCAAGACCCGAGAAAAGTATTTCAGTCCTTAATTCGCTGGATGACAACAGTTATTTTTCGATTTTTTATTTAATTAATTTTTACTTTCATTTTTCCCAGGCTTGATCCTATGTCATTGTTACTAGCAGTCCAGTGCTTATCCCCGCAGCTACCATATCAGTTGGAAGGAGATGTGTAAATGTACATGTTATAGTTAACAGTGTGTGTGAAGTGACGTCTACAGCTCTGTATTTTGCATATGAGCTTTGTTCTGATTGGTGGGGGTATGAACGAGTGTGCTGATTGGCTGTGGGGATATAAATTGAGTACGGCTCTATGAGTTTGCCGGTAATTTCTGATCGGGTTGCTGCCGTAGAAATCGTCTGATTTTGCCATGCTGGTTTTTCAAGCTGGTGTTGGAGTGTATGCAATGAATTGTGGGTTCGCGCGCGCACACACACACACACACACACACACAAGAAAATTGAAAATCCAACAGCAGACATACTGCCTTTTTTCCCCAAGATCTGAAACAAAGGATTTAGCGAGAAAAACGTGGACGCTGTAAACTTCGACTAACATACGGGTACCTGGGGTCACAACAGTTCACGCACGGAGATTGCCATGACAACAGAAACATCGGAAGGCCTGTTATTGTGGCGCCATCTATCGAGCCATTCTGAAAGTTGAATATCTGAAATTAATGATTTTATTTAATGTGCTTTGTTCCTTAAATATATTTTTACCTATAGCTATGTATGTTTCTATGCTGGCTCCATCTGGCATTCCTATCTGCAAGTTGAAAGCTGAAATTAATTATTTTCTTTCATTTTATGAACTTTGACATTTAAATATATTTTTACCCATAGCTATGCAAGGTGGTATGGTGGCGCCATCTTCTGTTTCTATCTGCAAGCTGAGAATCTGAATTTTATTTTATTTTATGTGTTTTTGATGGTTAAATTTATATGTATATATATTTACCCATAGCTATGCAAGGTAGTATCGTGGCGGCATCTTCTGATCCTATCTGCAAGCTGAGAATCTGAAATTAATGATTTTATTTCATTTTATGTCCTTTTGTTTAATGTTATTTGTTTTTGATGGTTAAATTTGTATATATATTTTTTTTACCCATAGCTATTTATGATGGTTCCATATAACTCTGCATGTTGAATTCGTCTCCCGATGTTTAGAGACATTCTGTCTTTGGAAAAAACCTGAAAAGTAAAATGTCTTGATGTGTATATTTTTTATTTACCGTCTTCGTGAAACGGTGGCTCCATCTAAGGTCCAATCTACAACTTGAATTTTAAATCTATATTTGAAATGATTTAATGCCTTTTACATTTCTGAAAAGTAACTTCTCAAAAAAAAAAAAAAAAAAATCTAAGGTTATTGATTAATGGTAAAAATTAAAAACTTATTTTCTAGTATCTAAGAAAAAAAGACAGACGATATTTTTAAAAATAGATATGTTTTTATTAATAAGTTTTTACAGAGCTAGTTACAAATCACAAAAAAAAAAAAAAAAAAAAAATTAACACAAACACTTGCCTAGGTACAATGCCTTTATCAGAATGGATACTTCGTATATTTGAACGTGTAAGCAGTTTGAAGTTCTTCGATCATCTAAATTACAGCGCTGTACAAACCATAAACGTTGAACTCTGTGACTACGCCTTCTGTCAAACACTTAGCAGAAAAAAATTTTAACAGTTGTATATGGTTAAGCAGTTCTTACATAATAAGCATACACGTCATTAATTCTTTATGCATTCTCTAACACTGTCAAGATGCACCATTATAACTGTTTGCATTAACAGAAATGCAGGCTTTTCGTTTTCTAGACGTTGAAGAAAAGAATCTATGTCTATGATTCTAATAGATATAACTTCAAGTTCAGAAAGGTGTAGGGTCAAGCGTTGTTCTGGCGCTAGCGGGAATTGCTTACAATAGAAATCACAAGCGCCACCATCTGTATTGATTCGGAGCCTATGTAGTTGGATTTCATCTTTACATCTAGCTCTAACGGAAAGCAAGATATCAGCCATTTTGTCTTTGAATTCATCCCACTGTCTTCTCGATAACATCATATGCGTATTAGCTCGTATTAGCTGTCTCGATCGTAACATGTGGCTCGAATTCGTAGCAATAAACACGAACAGCTCTGCGGTACTACACTGACAGTGGTGGAGAATGAAAAGGACCTGGGGGTAATTGTGCAGGCAGATATGAAGTTCTCTGAGCAGTGCAGACGAGCTGCAAGAGTAGCTCATGGTGTCTTGTCAATGATATACAGGAATTTTTCTAGCAGGGATAAGGAGGTGATTATTCCCTTGTATAAGGCAATGGTTAGGCCACATTAGCATTAGCATTAGCATTAGTAGAGGCATTTGATGCAAGAAAGCAAGCTTATGCAGCATCAGCCAAAAAAAAAAAAAAAAACCCACTTTCACTTCACCCCTCTGTTCGTTCAAAATACCTGTCCAGCTGAGCCTTAAACTTATTTAGGCTATCAACCTCCACCACAAGGGATGGCAGTCTGTTCCACCAACCAACCACCCGCTGGCTAAAGGCAAATTTCCGCACGTCTATCCTACATCTGTCTTTCCTCAATTTGAATTTATGCCCTCTCAGGTGATTTTTCTGAGCTAGAGGAAGAATCCCATCAGCATTGAGCATGCTTAAACCATTCAAGGCTTTATACACCTCTATCAGATCACCTCGCTGGTGCCTAGTCTCCAGACACTGTAATTTGCAAAACTTAAGCCTTTCTTCGTAAGAGCACCCCTTTGTTCCATTCACTAATCTTGTTGCCCTTCTCTGTACTCGTACATCTTGAGTACTGTATACAGGTCTGGAGGCCTCATTTCAAGAAGGATGTAGAGCTGCTGGAACGGGTACAGAGAAGGGCAACAAGATTGGTGAATGGAACAAAGGGTTGCACTTACGAAGAAAGGCTTAAGTTTTGCAAATTATAGTATCTGGAGACTAGGCACCGGCGAGGTGATCTGATAGAGGTGTATAAGGCTTTGAATGGTTTGAGCAAGCTCAATGCCAATGGGATTCTTCATCTTGTTCAGAATAATCACCTCAGAGGGCATAAATTCAAATTGAGGAAGGACGGATGTCGGATAGATGTGCGGAAATTTGCCTTTGGCCAGCGGGTGGTTGGTTGGTGGAACCGACTTCCATCACTTGTTGTTTAAGTTGATAGCCTAAACAAATTTAAAGCTCAACTGGACAGGTATTTCGAACGAACGGAGGGGTAAAATGGGAGTGGGTTTTTTTTTTTTTTTTGGCTGATGCTGAATAAGCTTGCTTTCTTGCATCATATGCCTCTACTAATGCTAATGCTAACAGTACTACTGGGGCTCAAGCGCCTGTTCTGCTTTCTTACATCGTCAAACGTTTCAGGCCTTGACATTTTGGGGAAAAAAATTACAACAGTGGAAAAATTACAACCGCACAGAGAAAGTTTCAAACTGCAAATGAAGTCCAAATGCTACAGTTTCATGTGCTCCAAATCTACTCAAGCTGTTACAAACGCAATCACTCGTGACGTATCGGGAACCAATAGAATACGTACATCATGCAATGAAACAAAGGTTAGTTTGAGCTCATCGTTCGTGTCAGTATCAGTCCCAAGACTTGCTTTAATTTAGAGTGATAAAAACAAAAGCTAGCTCAACTTCAAAGAAGGTGCCCGCGTTAAGATAACATGACGTTTGAACTCAGTGATAGTACTCTAGTATCACTCCTCGCTTTAATTGTAGAGTAAACAAAACATTTCTGGTCTCTCGCCCCAGCCATTGATGTTATTAACAACACCAAATGTACGATTTTTGTTTAAAAAGAACTCATTTATCATTGAGCCTATTTTCTACAATGTATATTAGTAACCAGGAGAAATGTTTCTTCTCAACCGTGAAAATAACTAAACTTCCAATGCTCCATGGTTCATTTGACATGTACCAAATTAAGAATGCTTTTCTGATTTGCGTCAAGCATTCAAACCATTCCTATTTTCCTTAGGAATAAGAAAAACAGAGAGAGAGAGAGACAGTGAAAAGTTTTTATTTCCGAGGCTTGATAATATTTGTATCCCAATGTTTAGAGATGCTTTGTCTTTGAAAAACTTGACCGCACAGAGAAAGTGTCAAATGCAAGTGAAATGTCTGTTTTCCCTGTCTTAGGAATAAAACGCTATAGAGAGAGCTTATTTTATTTATTTCCATTTACTGTATACATTCTTTTTTTTTTTAATTCATATCGATCCTTCTCCTAACAATATTCAAAGTAACGCTTCTAAGTTTAATGAAAAAATATACTTTTATTCTGAAATAAAATAAAAAAAATAAAAAATGGTTTAAACTATCAAGGCAAGTTAAGACTGACCATTTCAAAGCAAGTAACAAGTACGATGACAGGACATTCAAGACTGTCGCCATCTAGTGTGTGTTTCTGCATGTTGATTTATTATTATTTTTGCGTTTAATCTCAAAAATAACACGATCACTTTATGATCACATGCTGTATCTCATACATATAGTGGAAACAACTCATTTCCTTTTCTCACAGCCAAAATGGAGACTTTGTTTAAAAGGTTCATTTAGCGTTGAGAATCTGAAATTAATTATTTTCTTTAATTTTATGCGTTTTGATGATTAAATATATATCGAGCCTTTCTGTAAGCTGAAAAAGTGAAACGAGGTTGCCCCCGTTGAAATCCACATTCTAAGTTTAATGAAAAAGTATACTTTTATTTTGAAATTAAAAAAAAAAAAACAAAAAGAAAAGTGGCTTAACCTGTCAAGGAAAGTTAAGACTGACCATTTCAAAGCAAGTAACAAGTACGATGAGAAGACATTTTAAAGTTTAACCCTGGCTCCATCTAGTGTGTGTTTTTGCAGGCTGATTTATTATTATTTTTGCAATCTGTTTAATCGCAAAAATAACATGATCACTTTACGATCACACGCTGTATCTCACACATATAGCGAAAACAACTCATTTCCTTTATTTCCATTTACTGTATACATTATTTTTTAAAAATTCATATCGATCATTTTCCTAACAATATTCAAAGTATCGCTTCTAAGTTTAGAAGCTTCAAAAAAAAAAAAAAAAAAATACAATACCAAATACAAACACTTGATTTTATTGGTTCAACTTTACAGGCTCGAATAGCAGTAAAAAGATTTAAAACACCAAGAAAAAAAATGTTAAACCTGACTGCAGTAGCCTGTATCTGATGTAGTAGTAGTGGCATGTGATGCAAGAAAGAAAGTGTATGAGCTTATGCAGCATCAGCGAAAAAAAAAAAAATAAATAAATAAAAATAAAAAATAATCACACCATTCCCTCCAAATGCCTGTCCAGTTCCTCGATAATTTATTTAACCTATCAACTTCCACAACGACAGATGGAAGTTTGTTCCAGCAATTAACCACCCGCTGGCTAAAGGCAAATTTCCGCACATCTATTCTACATCTGTCTTTTCTTGATTTGAATTTATGCCCCCTTAGGTTCGTAATCTGAACAAGTGGAAGGATCCCATCAGAATTCAGCGTGCTGAACCCATTCAAGGCCTTATACACCTCAATCAGATCAGCGCGCAGGTGCCTAGTCTCCAGCCACTGCAATTTGCACAACTTAAGCCTCTCTTGATAAGAGGATCCCTTCATTCCCTTCACCAATCTTGTTGCCCTTCTCTGTACACGCCCAAGCAAATCTACATCCTTCCTAAAATGAGGCCTCCAGACCTGTACGCAGTACTCAAGGCGTGGCCTGACCATTGCCTTATACAGAGGGACAATCACCTCCTTTTCCCTGCTAGCAAAATTCCTGCATATCATTGACAAAACCCCATGACCTGCCCTGGCAGCATTGCTCAGAAAACTTCATTTCTGACTGCGCACACGTTGAAAACACACTGTCACTTGCGGCATACGGATTCCAAAATTCGATGTTATCTTCAAGCTCCAACTCCACGTCGTTATTCGCAGCCGGGAACTGAACATAGTTTTCCAGTGAGTATGAGGATTGATCGGAAAATGATCTCGAAGTAGTAGTCGATGACAGATGGCCATAGTAAGCAGTGCTTGAAGCGTCAGACGTTGACTTTTCACTGAATGATACAGGTGTTGAGCATTTAGTACTTCTAATATTTAAATCAAGATCACTATTAAATTCATCGTCAAAATCCTCTTTATGTAAAACGTTTTCAACTGGAAATGTGCAAATGTGACCCCAATTCACAAAGGAGGATCAAAGGCTGACACAAGTAATTATAGACCTGTGAGCTTAACTTCTGTTCCAGGAAAATTAATGGAGGCACAGGTTAAAGAAGCACTGCAGGATCATTTAGACAAGACTTCAGTTATAGCTCGGACACAGCATGGTTTTGTTAAGGGGAAGTCTTGCCTGACCAATTTGATTGGATACTATGATGCAGTCACAAAAGAACTGGATGCAGGGAATAACTTTGATATTATATACTTGGATCTTAGAAAGGCTTTTGATACTGTTGCACATGGAAGACTGCTACACAAATTGGAGCAGTGTGACATTGGAGGCAAATTGCTGCTATGGATAAAGGGGTGGTTGAGGGGGAGAAGACAGAGAGTGGTAATCAATGGACACTGCTCATCGTGGACTAATGTTATTAGTGGAGTCCCTCAGGGCTCAGTGTTGGGTCCATTATTGTTTTCTGTATTTATAAATGATATTGATGATGGTATATCAAGCGTAATGTCCAAGTTTGCAGATGATACAAAGGTTGGCAGGGTTGTCAAGGACACTACTGACACTATGCTGCTGCAACAGGATCTGGAAAGGTTGAGCAGATGGGCTGAGAGGTGGCAAATGAAGTTTAACATTGACAAATGTAAAGTACTACACATGGGAAACAGCAACCCCAGAGCAACGTATCAACTCTGTGGTACTACACTGAAAGTGGTAGAGAATGAAAGGGACTTGGGGGTGGTTGTGCAGGCAGATGTGAAGTTCTCTGAGCTGTGCAGACGGGCTGCAAGAGTAGCTCATGGAGTATTGTCAATGATATACAGGAATTTTTCCAGCAGGGATAAGGAGGTGATTATTCCAAGGGAATAATCACCTCCTTATCCCTGATTATTCCAATGGTCAGGCCACACCTAGAGTACTGTATACAGGTCTGGAGGCCTCATTCCAAGAAGGATGTAGAGCTGCTGGAACGAGTACAAAGAAGGGCAACAAGATTAGTGAATGGAACAAAGGGGTACTCTTACGAAGAAAGGCTTAAGTTTTGCAAATTACAGTGTGTGGAAACTAGGCACCAGCGAGGTGATCTGATAGAGGTGTATAAAGCCTTGAATGGTTTGAGCATGCTCAATGCTGATGGGATTCTTCCTCTAGCTCAGAATAATCACCTGAGAGGGCATAAATTCAAATTGAGGAAAGACAGATGTCGGATAGACGTGCGGAAATTTACCTTTAGCCAGCCCAGCAGGTGGTTGGTTGATGGAACAGACTTCCATCCCTTGTAGTGGAGGTTGATAGCCTAAATAAGGTTAAGGCTGCTGGACAGGTATTTTGAACGAACAGAGGGGTGAAGTGGAAGTGGGTTTTTTTTTTTTTTTTTTGGCTGATGCTGCATAAGCTTGCTTTTTCTTGCATCAAATGCCTCTACTAATGCTAATGCTAAAAAACTTCAGAGGAGCCGAGAGATCTGTCCAAAGCAAAACTTTCACTAGCTGATGAACAAGACGTGTGTTTAAATGTCATTTTAAAGTTTAAATTGAAATTTAAGCATTGAGGTGTTTTGTGTGCGTATTTATAACCACTCACAGTCAACACGTAGTAGAGCCAAAGTACAGATACAGTTACACAGAGTCGCAATAAAGCAAAGACTTGAAACTTGAACTAAGATTATTTTACCTCCAATAGAATGTACATGTGTGAACTTCGAACACAGGAACCCCACAGCTAACCGAACCACCGCAGAAGATACAATGTCCCCTTTTTTTGAAAAAAAAAAAAAAAGTTAGACAAAGACGTTTTGTGTGCGTATTTTGTACGCTGGGTCGCCAAACAACAGCTGCTCCACACCACCGACCCACAACTGGTAAAAAGATACATCGTATCAATCCTTTACCCGACAATACTGTATGCTTCAGAGATATGGGCCTCGGCCGCTGAATCCAACATTAAAAGAATATTCTCTGCCGAATTCTGGCTTCTAAAATGGGGCAACAGCAAACTCCTCCTTCCCCCAGCTCTCAGATCAACGCAGTTAGCAGAAGCTCTTCAACTACGCAGGTTCCGGTCCTACATCGGAGAAAGAAAGCTGCTGTTCACCATCAAGATGGCCACCGGTAAAATTACAGAGCCGAATTTCTGGGATCACTGCTCTTGGCGCATTCCTCCCCCTTATCTCCAGTCTTCAGCACAGCTGCTAACAAACCGTAACCGGCTAGTACTAACCGACAGATTCTTGCCAAAGCAAATGCTGCCCTCACTGCAAGCCATCGACGGGGACCTCCAAGAAGTGGTCAATAATAAAAAATACAGGAAGGGAATCCTCGTCGAACTGAAAATGTAAAACTGTGCTATCTGATGTAACTTATGTTTTTCTCATGTATCTTTTGTAAATATGTTTTGTGAACCCCTGGCACCACCATGCCGTGACGGGACTAATGGTATGTCTATCATTGCTGCAATTAAAGATTCTATTATTATTATTATTATTATTATTATTATTATTATTATTATTATTATTATTATTATTTACAGCGGCTCAAGAGTGAAACTCGAACGACGGAACCACAGCCAACCCAAACGCACCACAGACCTTCTGCGTTGCAGAAGGTCGCGTTTGGGCCTAAAAAAAAAAAATAATAATAAAAAATAAAAAAATAAATAAAATAATAAAAATAAATAAATAAAAAAAATCAATGAAAAAATAATAAAAAAAAATAAATAAAATTAAAAAAATTGAAATAAAATAAAATAAAATGCATATTTAGTTAGAGTAGGGGTGAAGACTGAGGAAGGGGGGACAGATAGAAATGTGGGGATGATAAGGAAGGCAACCCCAGAAAGGTCAGTGGGGACTGGCCCCACCAGGAGAAAAAAAGGTGGTGGCAGGGAGGGGAGGAGACAGAAACCCGTCCCCTTCCTCTCCCTACCAGGGGAGGTGGTATTAAAGTGAACCAAGTTAGGGTACCCGGTTCGGAATGCTAGTTGGCCAAGAAAAGCAGTTGACATCTAATGGCACGCCGGTGGCGTTGTCAGTCTTTATCTAGGAGATTGTCTTATTGGTCACATCCGTGAGAGTCAAGTCCAGAAGTATAAGAACCTTTTGTCTTTCTTAAATTGTCTTAATTTGTGGGTTGTCTCTATTCAAAGGTAGTTATTTGGTAGTTGTCTTTGTTGGGTGACATTTTGGAGAATGTATGGTAGTTCACACCAATAATGGTAATGCTGGTCAAGTTCAGCTGCCTTATTCCAGTACCATCAGGGTCGCTGAGTTCATTTAGTAGAGGGTTATCATGTTGCTGTAATTAGTTGTCTTCTCTTCAAGAAAAGCTGCTGTGTGTAGTTGGTGAGAGCTTGATACTCTTCCTTAGTATCCAGTAAGTGGTTTTCTTTGCCTTTTGGTATATAAGTCAGCTTTGTGATAAGCTGGCAGCGGAGGTCATCGTAGAGGGGGCACTCATGCATGAGGTGATCCCAGCCCTCAATTCCTCCACAGGTGCGTGTTGGGTCCTCTTCTAGGCCAAAGGTTGTTAGTTTTGCCTTTATTGAACCATGGCCAGTAAGCAAATACAGTGTACGTGGCATACAGGCCTGCGAAAACCATATTGGGGATTTTGGATAGATTCTGCTAACATCTGGGATGAATCTCCTGGTGATTTCCCCCTTGGTTGAATTTGTCCAGCGGTCCTGCTACACCCGCTGCATGTGTGATTGAAGTCTCCTCTTCTCAAATTTTTGGTTGTTGGTAAGATTCAGCTCGAATCCCAAGCAGGTCTGAGACACGCCCTTAGAAAGATGATACAACATTCCATTTCTCACCACCTCCAGGTCGAGGGGAAGGGCCCACACCAGGACCTGGAGGGCGTGAGTACTCACAGTGCAGCAGGCACGAGAGATGGAGAGCAGGACCGTGCGTTGAGTGGAATCCAGGATTTGTCTGTTTATTGCAGCCGTAGCCTTGCCAAACCAAATTCCGGCTGCATACGTAATCACAGGGATGAAGATAGCCTTGTAATACAACGAGAGGGTTCGCTTGCTGAGACCCCAGTCCCGACGGGATATCCTAGCAACCATGGCAGTATAGTTTCTCACTTTGGTTCTGATGTATTTGAGATGAGCTTGGAAGGAGAGTTTTCTATCTAGTACTATGCCAAGATATTTCAGTTGCTCTGACAACTTTATGGTCTTGTTTCCAATTTTAATCTGTGGTGGTCTTGTAATACAGACAGTTCCTTTAAGAAGCAGAGAATTTGTTTTTGATGGTGATATGGTCAAGCAGTGTGTTTTTGCCCAGTCCTGGAGGATTTAAAGTGCATGGTTTGCCAACGTCTCAAGCTGGGCCCTGGAATTTGCAGCCACCATCAGGATGAGGTCATCAGCAAAGGCTCGTGAACGAACCTCCCCAAGGTCAAGGCATAGAAATTCGTCCATCACCATGTTCCATAATGTTGGCCCCAGGACCGAGCCCTGGGGGCAGCCACGGTGTATCCGTCTTGTGAGTTTCTGATAAGGTGAATTTACTGTGATCACCCAATTTGAGAGGTAGCTTTTCATGATATTGGACAAATTGTCCGGTACATTTGCTTGCCTGAGTCTGCGGAGGACGCTCGGCCACCAAAGGGTGTCGAACGCTCCCGCGAAATCAATTGTAATCATCAGGAAGTATTTCCTGTCTGCTTGGCGGGCCTCAGTGAGCAGTGCCTGTAGAGCATCAACCGTGGAACGCCCTGGTCTGAAACCACATTGGTTTGGTGATACTAGGTTTGCTTTCTCGTAGTGGCTTTGGATCCGTACATGGAGGAGACGCTCTAGGAGCTTGCTGCATACGGACAATAGGGCTACGGGCCTGTATGAACTTGGTAGATGTGGTGGTTTTGTCGGATTTTTAAGGATCAGTTTCATATTTGCAACTTTCCAGTAATCAGGGAATGTGCTAGTGTGTAGGCAGAGATTGAATAGGTGCAGCAATAGCTCCGGGGAAAGCTCCATAACCTTCTTCACAATCTCAGGCTCGAACAAGTCAGGCCCTGGACATTTTTTCCCTTTGATAAGAGCTGCTGCGGCTAGAAGTTCTTCCTATGTGAACTGCGGTTCAACTTGTCCAGTCCAATAGGTTTCATTTTCTCTGCAGATCTCATGCTGCTCAGTTGTTGTTGGGAACTCTCTGTGTATCAGCGTAGACTCTTGCCAAGTGTCAGGAGGTTCTGCTTCAGTATGTCCAAGTGTTCTACTATTCTGTGATTTTTTGGTCTCGTATTTGCTGTGGACGCTGTCTCTCTTGAAGATGCTCTTCACTTTTTCAATCAATTTCTTACTCCTCTTACTCCGTTGGTACTGGGTCAGTTGGCCTATCTTGACTTAATTCTTCTATCTTCTGCAGCAGTCTTCTTTCACATGCTGGGGGCTCCTTCTTTTTATTTCGTTTCTTCTTCTGCTGGTCTCTCATTTCTCTTCCATTTTTCCTAGTTGTTACTATGGCAGCACAGTATAGTGCTGTGTAGATGGATGGCCTCCAGTGTTTCACCATCGTTGTCGAGGTAATGCGGTATTATTTGCCGATTGAGTTGATCTGTGACTCTCCAAAAGATTCCATTGAGTCTCTGCTTTGGTATCACATGGGTCTTTGTGGGGTCCATTCCTTCGAATTCTGTTAGGGCCTTCTTCCACTCATCTTCTATTCTGAATATCATGATCTCGTCTCTTTCCACTTCAGATGCTCTGGGTTCTTCTTCTTATTATTATTTTGTTGAAGTGAATGAAATCCAGCTTTGAATTCGAAAATGCGAGAATTTGTATAACAATCGGAATGTTAATAGTTGAGGACAAAAACAAGATTAAGTATATATTTCTCACCAGCTTCACCAACACAGGCAAGGCATCGTACATCGATTCTCATTGGTTATGACATCGAATTCCTCGATTAATTTCGAATATGTTCAACCTTGGAATTGCAAAGCTATCCTAACAAATTTAAAAACTTTTTTTGAAGTTTAGCGTCAGGCATACTTCAAAATTAATTTAATTAAAAGCATCAACGCTTTTCAGTTTAACCGCCCATTGTAGAGGACAACTGAACTGTGGTCAGGAATGGAACTCAGTTCAGTTGTATTCTCAGGGGATACCCTAGAACCTACTGATAAGAAATCCTTGATTCAGCGAACCTGTTGATCCAATGCTAGATTCAGCCAGTTTTGTTGGTAGGAAAAATAAAAGAATACAAATAAACTGTGTTCTTTTAACTTGGCAATTCGCTTTTTTCAGATCCCAAAATTAGCAAACCCGTTTACAAATTAATAGCAATTTACCATGTTGGGATACACTATCCATGACAAGGTACAACGAGTTGTTCGTTCTGAAATGCCTTTATGGTTACCACTGTTGGACTGAGTTGCTATTCGATTAACTAATTGTTCTCTTATTCTTCTCGTGGATAGCACAATAGATATAATCACCATCCTTCCCATACTGATGTAAAAGGCTCTGATTCGAATTCCGTCAGTGACGTAAGAAATTTTAATGGGCATTTTTCGCAATGGCTGAGTTAGTTGATCTCAAACAAGGGTACTGCCAACAGAAACGTACAATGGTACTACCACACAGAAACGTACCAACTGTGTGGTACTACACTTAAGGTGGTAGAAAATGAAAAAGACCTGGGAATAATTGTGCAGTCAGATATGAAGTTTTCTGAGCAATGCAGACAGGCTGCTAGGGCAGGTCATGGGGTTTTGTCAATGATATATAGGAATTTTTCTAGCAGGGAAAAGGAGGTGATTGTCCCTCTGTATAAGGCAATGGTCAGGCCACGCCTTGAGTACTGCGTACATGTCTGGGGGCCTCATTTTAGGAAGGATGTAGATTTGCTTGAGCGTGTACAGAGAAGAGCAACACGATTGGTGAGGGGAATGAAGGGATTCTCTTACCAAGAGAGGCTTAAGTTCTGCAAATTGCAGTGGCTGGAGACTAGGCACCTGCGCGGTGATCTTATTGAGGAGGTCTATAAGGCCTTGAATGGGTTGAGCACGCTGAATTCTGATGGGATCCTTCCACTTGTTCAGATTACGAACCTAAGGGGGAATAAATTGAAATTAAGAAAAGACAGATGTAGATTAGATGTGCGGAAATTTGCCTTTAGCCAGCGGGTGGTTAATTGCTGGAACAAACTTCCATCTGTCGTTGTGGAAGTTGATAGGTTAAATAAATTTAAGGAGGAACTGGACAGGCATTTGGAGGGAATGGTGTGATTTTTTTTTTTTTTTTTTTTTGGCTGATGCTGCATAAGCTCCTACACTTGCTTTCTTGCATCATGTGCCACTACTACTACTACTACTACTACTACTGTGGGGTACCCCCAGAAACTCAGTTTTTCCTCCAAGAAACAGGTAAATCGATCATAGAACATATCTTATCCATAGACATATTATAGATTAGCATTAGTAGAGGCATTTGATGCAAGAAAGCAAGCTTATGCAGCATCAGCCAAAAAAAAAAAAAAAAAAAACCCACTTCCACTTCACCCCTCTGTTCGTTCAAAATACCTGTCCAGCTGAGCCTTAAACTTATTTAGGCTATCAACCGAGAAGAGAAGGGCAACAAGAGAAGTGGTAACTCCACCACAAGGGATGGGAGTCTGTTCCACCAACCAACCACCCGCTGGCTAAAGGCAAATTTCCGCACGTCTATCCTACATCTGTCTTTCCTCAATTTGAATTTATGCCCTCTCAGGTGATTTTTTTGAGCTAAAGGAAGAATCCCATCAGCATTGAGCATGCTTAAACCATTCAAGGCTTTATACACCTCTATCAGATCACCTCGCTGGTGCCTAGTCTCCAGACACTGTAATTTGCAAAATGTAAGCCTTTCTTCGTAAGAGCACCCCTTTGTTCCATTCACTAATCTTGTTGCCCTTCTCTGTACTCGTTCCAGCAGCTCTACATCCTTCTTGAAATGAGGCCTCCAGACCTGTATACAGTACTCTAGGTGTGGCCTGACCATTGCCTTATACAATGGAATAATCACCTCCTTATCCCTGCTGGAAAAATTCCTGTATATCATTGACAATACTCCATGAGCTACTCTTGCAGCCCGTCTGCACTGCTAAGAGAACTTCATATCTGCCTGCACAACCACCCCCAAGTCCCTTTCATTCTCTACCACTGTCAGTGTAGTACCACAGAGTTGATACGTTGCTCTAGGGTTGCTGTTTCCCATGTGTAGTACTTTACATTTGTCAATGTTAAACTTCATTTGCCACCTCTCAGCCCATCTGCTCAACCTTTCCAGATCCTGTTGCAGCAGCATAGTGTCAGTAGTGTCCTTGACAACCCTGCCAACCTTTGTAGTATCTGCAAACTTGGACATTAAGCTTGATATACCATCATCAATATCATTTATAAATACAGAAAACAATAATGGACCCAACACTGAGCCCTGAGGGACTCCACTAATAACATTAGTCCACGATGAGCAGTGTCCATTGATTACCACTCTCTGTCTTCTCCCCCTCAACCACCCCTTTATCCATAGCAGCAATTTGCCTCCAATGTCACACTGCTCCAATTTGTGTAGTAG
Source organism: Mastigoproctus giganteus (assembly GCF_048544385.1). Lineage (NCBI taxonomy): Eukaryota > Metazoa > Arthropoda > Arachnida > Uropygi > Thelyphonidae > Mastigoproctus > Mastigoproctus giganteus. The sequence goes on along the minus strand of NC_143584.1, from coordinate 213,615,079 downwards.
TCTTCCACGTGCAACAGTATCAAAACCCTTTAGATGGCGCATTATTATCTGAGTTGTTGATATTCACCTGCTACTACGATTCGTTCAACGTCACTTAGAATAAATCTTCGGTTTTGTCCATTCTCTCCCTGAATTGCACACATATACTCGTACGTATTTGATCTTATGTATCTGGTCACCAGCTTTATATCGCATGATACGAACATGCGATGCTGTTATTGAAGAAACACTATATTTCATGAAAACGATAAGTATGTCTAATAAAGTGGTAACTCCATATAAACAAATAAGATCTTTATTGTAAAGTTCACCAGTACACGTAGGTACCACGACCCTACAATACCCTTCACTGCACAATGCCAGGGGTTAACAAACAGCAGAGATAACCTCTCCGGGATTATAAAGATTAATTATAGGCAGATTATAAAAAAAAAAAAAGTACTCATAACAGATAACATTGACTTGGAAGGAAAATTAATATAAAATAACAAAAATAATACAAATTATGATAACAAAAGATATTTTCCTCGAGTCCAGTTTTCTGAGAGTTTCTTGCCCAGCCATAACGATCTGAGATCAGTTGTGGAGACCACATGCAGATCTAGGATGAGCCGCCTTTACTTTTTATCATCTATGATTTTAAATAAGTCGGTATCCAGGGATTGAACCAGATGGAGCTTCCGATAAGGGTGGAACCGATCTTTGAAATTTAGTCTCAAAGGAAGAGCAAGAAGCTTGGGAGTGGAGCAGAGAGCTGGTTGGGGAATCTGCCAGCACACTGTGTCCCAAACGTCGGGTGCTGAGACTCCCGGCAATCATTTTTACGGTGAAGACGAGTCTTCTCTCGTGCATTAATGCTGAAAACCTGGTTAAATTCAGCGCTTTGGCCACCGGTGTTGTGCGCTGCTGTGGTGGGAGATGACACTTCTAGGTTGCCCACTTCAGAAGCCAGTATTCAGCGGCTTTTAATGGTTTAATTGTGGTGTCTGCAGCTGAGCCCCACAACTCTACTCCATACAGTACACCTCCGAAAATCATCATCCTGATATACATTTTTATCATGTTTCTGTTGTGAATGTGTAGCAAGTGCTGCTTGGCAACCCACCGTTTCTTGTTGAATTTAGCACAGAGTTCTTCTCTATGATGATGGAATCGTAATTTTCTGTCGAAGATTACACGCAGATCTCTTTCCTTTTCAACCCAGGGGATCGGGACTCCGTAAATCGCAATATACACTACCCTACATTAATATCCGGACACCTGCTTTTAGACAAAAAAAAAAAAAAGAAAGACCTTTTATTGTGTCATTTAATATTTTGTGCTGAAATATTTTGCTTTTATGACTGCCTTCGATCTTCGCGGCATACTCTCGATCAGCTTTCGATAAATCTGAGGTGATATGTTCCTCCACTCGGCCTTTAACGCAGCCACCAGTTCGGCCTTGTCCTTTGGGCGATCTCGACGTGCACGTACCCGACTGTCCAATACATCCCAAAGATGCTCGATAGGGTTCAGATCAGCACTCTGGGCTGGCCAATCCAACTTTTCCACACACATGTCCTCAAACCACTCTGTTACAACCCAAACAGTATGGCCTGGCACGTGTCTTGCTGATACAGGTATGGACCTTCCCAGAAGTACAGTATTGCCATAATGTTGGTAGTGCATAATTGTCCAGTCTGTCCTGGTATTATACAGCAGTCATGGTTTTGTCGATAACGACTAATGGGCGGAAGCCGAACCATGAAAGGAGCCCCATGCCATGACACTGCCTTCGCCAAACTTCATGTTGGGAGGATACAATCGGGGAGTAACTGTTCCCCTGACATTCGCAGCACCCAGGAACGGCCATAGATGCGAACCTCGACTCATCTGTCCATAGGACTGTTTTCCACTGTTCTACCCAGGATTCTCTCTCTTTATACTATGTCAATGGGCGTCTAGCATTTGTTGAGGTGAACAATTCTGTTGAGCGTGTCATCTTGCATACCCACTTTTGCAACTGCCTGTTCTAAGCCCAGTGTGCACATTTATAGCAGGTTCTGTGACGTGTTGCATGCATAGGACCTGTTCCCCATCCATGGAGGGGTGTCTGAATATTAATGGTTGGGCAGTGTATATAAAGATTAATTCATTTTAATTTTTCTATTTGATTTCTTAACTACCATATAATCTGAAAATTTATTTCACTTATAATTTATAATGTTTTCACTGAACACATGTTTTACATGTTATGAAAACCAAAAAAAAAAATAATTTTCGTTGGTTTTGTAACCACTGATAAATTCAAAACTAATAGATTCTCCCTCCCCTCATCATAATTGTGAAGAATAGTTCTAATAAGTTAAGTGCGCGTGCGTGAAGATTGTAGTAGTTTTGTCATTTTAATATCTATCACCAGAGGGCCTACTGCTTGGATTTTAAACCAGAAAATGTAGTATTGTATATACGTTGAGAGGGATAACTATAGAGACGTGTTATTTGATGTGTATTGTCAACAAAGTTTGGTATACGTTCATGTATTTATTGAACAGCGATCGAATTTATGTCTTTGCAGTGCCATTAGTTTTGCAAACGCTGTGCATCTCTTAAAGTTTGCATGGCGTGATGACAGGGATTCATTCATTGCGTCTGTGCTGTAGCTAAGTAACGATTAAAAAAAATAAAAAACACATCCACGTTTGTTAAATCTGCATGATTCTCGTAGTCATATCAGATATCGATCAAAGAAGCTGGATATATCAACGGTGAGCACACTTGGAATATTGAGGTGCTCCAAATCACCATCGTGTATTTTATGAGGCAAGGACACAACATTTTTTAGCTGCTTGATAACAGACATTTAATTTGACAAAAGGTGAGAAAACTGTGGTTTTCGGAGTGCACCCTGTTATACAGGTAAGTTGGGTTTTCAATTCTGAAATAATCCAGTGAATGATCTATTGTAATGATTTGCATAATTTTGCATGCCATTGTGTAATAACTGAGATTTATTTTATGTTACATAAGAATATGCTTCATAATTTGCGCTGTGGAAAAAAAAAAAAAAATCAATGCGATTTGTTTGCAAGCGCAGCGTCTACGACCATGAATTAACAGATCCTTGCATATGATAATGCAAGGATTATTATCTCTATTGAGGTACATTCTTTGAGTTGTCCTGTTTTGTTTTTAATGCCCATCTTATTTTTTTTTACTGCTCGTGTGCATTCGTGTTTATAAACATGCATATGTATATGCGAATCTGAAATTGGAGACTTTTTATTTTTTAGATATTTTGCTGCATTTAATATGCAAATGCCAATGTTTGCTATAAATATAATACTTTGTAATCGTACAGCATACATCTCATTAAACGTAAGAAGCTCGTAATATTATTTGTATTAGGAAAATTTAAAGGGTATTCGAACAAGTGGCCTGTGTTTGCACCACAAAACATGCAAATCTGGATATCCGTTTCTCGAGGAACGCTTATGAAAGAGTTTGTTTTCAAATTAAAAAAAAAAAAAAAAAAATTCATAAATGGTTTATTTTTTCCCTCATTATTAAAAAATAATAAGTTCCTGCATTAAAAAAAAAGCTGGGGGTTTTGGGTATGTTAGAATTTAAGTGGTAGTTATACCTGGTGGAATATATTTTATGCTTAAGTAGACGTGACTGTAAATGTTTTGCAAGCTGGAAACGGAAATTAAATTCAGTGTTGACGAATTAAGCAAGCAGATTAGTAAAGGATAGGTTTCGTTTTTCGTTAAAGAATCGTTTTGAAACATTTAAAAGAAACTCGAGAATTTTCAATTTATGCATAGTCTTTAGGAAGAATAGTATTAGTTGTATGGTGAAAGGAATCCTCAGACTTTTGCTGCACCAGTCGGAAAATTTAAATTAATAAAATAAATACAATAAATTAAATAATCTATGTCAGCACCTATCCAGCTGATCTTTGAATTTCTCCAAATTGTCAGCCTCAGTTACCCAAAATAACTTTTATTCCAGTAATTAACAACTTTCTGGCTAAAAGACTTTACTTCTTGGCCTTAGCTGCCCTAATGCTAATTTAAAAATTTTAACTTTTAGCATTCTTTTTGCCTTTGCGTCAACTTTTTTATTTTATTTTATTTTTATATATTTTTAATTATAGCCTTGTGTGCCTATTTTTATGTTTTGTTGATGATTATGCCAAATAAATCCCTCACCCCTAGCTTGTCTGTATTGCCACTGTCACATTTGGATGCCAATAAATAAAATTATATATAAACAACCAACTAACCAATTGCTCTGTAGCTTACAATTTTAGGATATCCAATTCCTGTTTACAAGAATGGGTCACAGGGTGAAGTGGGCAACCACAGACCTGTATGTTTGGCTTTGTGGGAATCAATAATTAAAGAAGTAATGCACAGTCATCTTAAGTTAATTTCAATAAAGCCTTAGATTCTGTTCTACATTTTTTGTTGTATTAATTGCAGCAATTTAGCATTAGGGACAAAATTACTACTGCAGATAAAGGGATGGTTAAATGGTAGGAGACAAAAGGGCAGTTATAAATGGCCATTGCTCTTGGACTAATGTTATTGGCAGAATAATACAGAATTTGGTGTTAGGCCCTTACTGATTTTAATATTCATTACTTACATTTTTGGAGATATTTCAAATCTGATGGTTAAGTTTGTAGATGTTAATGACATTAATCAGGGTATGCTGCTTCAAGAAAAACTTGATAAGCAGACGGGCAGAAAAGTTACAATTGAGGTTTGATAACAAAGCACATTACACTGCATTTTATGAACATAATTTAGACAATTTAATAATTAAGAAATAACTGTACATCACAATACTCCAAACATTTCAGAACACCTCTGTTTCTTCTATGGATAAATAGTTTAAAAAAAAAATCACTTGTTTAAATGTCTACATATGCAGAGTAGTCTGGTTACATTTTGCTAGACATGAAGAGACAAGGAAGAAATGGTTCCAAGACAGAGAGGTCAGGAGACTTGTGTTCTTACTGGATGTTGAGGGGATTCCCAGAAGTCATTTGGTTTCGCTTTACTGCAGGCTTCACCAAGCTTTAGAGAGGGTGGAGAGGTGTGTGTGCGACTTATTATACTTTCTCTGGCTACGGTGTTATGCTTTTTTTTCACTCTGTCTGTTGGGTGAAACTATTTATAGTGTCATACTGGTATACTGATAGCAGTTTTATTGAATACTGTAATGTGTACAGTTAACCTGTGGTTCTTGTCATCTGACTTGGTATCTGTTGTTGGATCCATCATGGTTTCTATACAAGTTATCCAGAAAGAGGGGCCGGAATGGTGACCAGAGTTCTTCTTTCTAAACTGTCTGGCCATGCAGTGCTTTTGGAAGTGCTGTGCACTAAATTTTTTTTTTTTAAGTGTACACAACATTCTGGAATGCAGCTGAACGTGGCCATACCTGGGTCCCAGCATGTCATGGAGTTCTCATGAAGGATTTGCACATTTATATTACTGGAATAAAAATTTTGCTTTATATCTGTTAGGAACCATATTTGCAGGAAAACTTGGAAGAACCACAGCACAGCACAAACAATTCAAAAAAATTTATTTTTTGAAGAAAAATGTATCTTCCAACACTCACTGATGAGAGATCATGTTGTCTTAATGTTAGTAAAGGATGTATGGAAGACATATGCACCCTGAAGTTTATAAAATCTGTTCACCCTGAAGTTTATAAAATCTGTTAAAAGTGTCAAGAATGGTTTCATAAAGCAAATTTTATATTTTTAAAATCTGTTTAATATAATAGTTATGATTATCCATTATTAAATTATTTTACAATTCATGTGTAAAAATCACGTGTAATTATTATTAAAGATTATAGTGATTAATTATTTTTGTATGGTGATCAGCCATGCAAGGTAAGTGCACAAAGCAATATTCATTCTGTACACTGAAAGAAAAAATTAGCAGGAACTATGATTTACTGGATTGGATTACTGGTCAAAAATCAACTAAAGCAATCGGTTGATTACTTGCCAGAGGCATAGTTAGGTTTGTGGCACCCTTGGCAAGTTGGTGGCTACGTGATATTTTTGATAATTGATAAAATCATAATAAATAATAAGCACAGTCAGACCTCTATTTAAGGAACTTCTTTATAGCGAAATTTTCTATTTAGTGATTTTTTTGAATTCCCTTTGGTAATTACATTTAAAATAATTTCCATAGAACGAAGAAAATTTTCCATATAATGAATGGATTATGAGAGGCTTAACTGGGTATTCATTGTTTATACCTCTGGCCTTCAAGCAATTTAGGCAATAGTGCTGTTGCTAAGCGTGAATTAAGAGCTAAAGAGATTAGCATCTGTAACTTAGTACCTGTAAAACCAACCCAACTACCTGTCCTACATACCGAGAGGTTGAGCTTATCAACTACTTTCTATGTATCTGTAGCCAGTTGGCAGACCAAGGTGTTTTCCACGTTCAGACAGTAGGCTCTGGTCAACCTTCTACTCTAAGCATCCTGTTAGAGATTTAGGAGAGAGTAGTTTCCTTTACCCTGACAACTAACCCCAGGGGCTCACATCTGGTGAGTATGGGCTTGGTGCACCCAGGGTCCTCAGTCGGATATCATCATCCTTCTCTTTCTTGGTGATTCACTTCTATTTCTCTCTCTTGGTAATTCAGAAAATTTTTTGCAGCATAAACCTCAGGCTTCCTTGCACCATATGGCTAATAATAATAATAATAATACACGATGGAAGAGATGGGGGGTGGTTGTTGGAGTTTTGCTTTGGAGATTAAACATGGGTTTCGTCACTTAAAACCTCCACCAACATGAAACTGTGTGTGCGTGTGAATCTTAAATGCAGTCCCAATTATGTTTGACAAACTTCCTCCAGTGTTGCATTAATGTGCCCGGAATCATCGAGAGAAGGGTTTTGAGGTTGGTGTTGAATCCATTGATATATCTGCTGTCTTGACTACTTCACCTGACAAAAAGTAACCTTCTCTTAGGGCATCTGTTAGTGGGCAAAAAGGGTAGGTAATAAGTTTATGGAGCTAAGTCTGGTGAATATGTAAGAAGAATTAATACCCGAGACTTCATCTCCTTTACGTGATTCAATGAACAAGTAATGGTGTGAGGATGGGCATTATTGTGATGCACACACACAACTGGGAACAGGAAACAACATTTTAGTGTACATCAATCATTAAAAAAATGTTCATATTTGTTTTAATACTCAAACACGTATGTTCAGGAACATTTTCTTTACACTGGACCTCAACGACAAAGCTGCCAACATCATGTTTGGAAGGTTTAATATCTTCGTTACCCTCACTTTCTTCCTCTTGTCATCGATATTGTCACTAGTTCTTAAATAATTTTTTTTTTTTTTTTTTTTGAAACTGTCCAAATGTCGAAGTCACTCGGATATTCAAATACTGTGACCATGTAAACAGAAATACGGAAAATTTAGAGCAAAGTGTGGATGATTCACTTTCACAAAATGATAATGACCATACTTATTATTATTATTAGTATAGGGTGCAAGGAAGCCTGAGGCTTATGCTGCACCAGCCAAAAAAAAATTCCAGCGTTACCCTTGGCGATTCCCTTCTACTTTTTGAGAGTCAAAAAGTAGAAGGAATCGCCAAGAAAAAAAAGAATGAATGATGATATCCAGCTCAGGACCCTGGGTGCGCCAAGCCCGTACTCACCAGAGTGAGCCCCTGGGGTTAGTTGTCGGGATAAAGGAAACTGCTCTCTCCTAAATCTCTAACAGGATGCTTACAATAGAAGGTTGACCTTATATTTGGAAGGTTGACCAGTAATTTGGAATTTCCTCTTTTCGATTTTCCTGGCTTAAAATCTCTACTCCATTTTATCAAATTTGTCTATTGGCTCTATTGATCTCCTAGTTCCACTAGGGCATCCTCAATGCAATGGGGGGGGGGAACCTGGGGTGAATTTGCATGTCACTAGATTGCTTTGAGGATGCTATTGAAGCAGTGATAGCCAAACTGAGAAAACAATAAACTAAACAGTTCTAAGAAGAGTCCCATTACAGTCCTAAGAGAATGCTGTATGAGTGAAATGCAGTGGGGGGGAACTGGGGTGAATTTGCATGTCACTAGATTGCTTCGAGGACACCCTTGTCTATGCTGACTGATTGGAGGGCATGGGATGTGTGTGGGATCCTGAATCCTCTTCCTATAGTGTCAGTTAACAGCAAATTTCTCTAAATCGGCATCGATGCCCTGGATTCTTCCGAGCATCTGGTAGGGTAGGAAGCGATCTGATAAGTGGATCGGCGCCTCCGTAGCCAGGTGGAAAGGAGCAGCAATGCGTAGCACACGCTTCTTGATTAGACCGGGGTTCGAGCCCGTCACCACCAAATACGGAGGATGCGAAAGGTCAGGGAATGACCACCGCATATCCCAGAGCAATATGGCCTTAGTTGCTAATGCTCCTAAAAACCATATAACAAAACAAAAGATAAGTGGATGCGTGGGTGAAGAGGGCAAATTGTTGGGGTGGCTCGGAGCTGGGCAGGTGGAATCCTCCAGCCACAGAGATCCCAGAATGAAGGCGATGTGATGAGACCAGTCAGCATCTTTATCATGATTACCAATCTCCTTTGTTCAATGAGAGAGGGCAGCCTGGAAATTCCCAGGGCCAGGGCCATTTCAGTTGTATGGGCTTGGGGTGGTATCCTGTGTTTGTAGGGTACCCACTTGAGGAGCCAGTACTCTGCTGCCCAGATGGGTTTTGTGTTCGTGGGTGCTGCCGACGCCCAGATTTCTGCTGCATAAAGTAGCGCGGGGGGGTATATGATGGTTCTGACTTTTTTGTTGTGGTAATCTTGTCTGAGACGTAATGAAGGTGCTGCTTCGCTCTCCATTTCAGGTGCACTGCTCGCCTGATGGTTTTTTGATGTGATGGTCAGCTTTGTGTCAAAAAACCACTCCCAAACCTAAATGACATGAAACAGGAGCATTGATCTTTGGCGAGATGGTTGTGGGCTCTTTCTTCAAGGAGTAGAGCATGCACTCAGACTTTGCTGGGTTGATATTAAGGCCAAATTGTTTGCTACTAGTGTGAGGAGTACACTATTAATTTCCTCTGTGATCATATTGGGGTCTGCATTTGTTTGGATGGTGGTCAGTATTTTTAAATCGTCAGCATAAGAAAATATATCTGGTCTCTGATTACTGTTTTAAATCTTCTGATGTCAACGTTTGCTCAGATTGTGTCAGTGAAATTATTCTTGTAGGGATGAAATCCTTTATTCCACACTCCACCTTAAAATCTCGTCCTTTATCTAAACCTTTTTTTCCCAATAAGTGTTCAAGATAAGAATGTTGCATAATTGCAATTAGCTTGCATCCAAATCTCCAGGTTAATTTTTTGCCTACATTGCAGCGCACAATAATTGGCAAGCAGTTATTTATCAGTCCAAAGTAGATTTTGAACAGGCTGAGTAGAAAATTTGCTTCTTGCCCATATAGTAATCGTTTTTTAGTCTCTTTCCAAAGCTGTTAGCCACAACTTTTTCCCATCTGTACCCCAATCTCTGTTAAAACCTGATTGTTCTATTATCACCTCAGGTAAAGATAAAGCCAATCTGCTAGCATTTTACTTTTCTTCTAACTCTTGTATTGATAAACTTGGTAAATCACCTCCTACCCCAGTACGCTCCTTTCAGTGTCTCCTGTGGTCTTCTGTTAGAAGTATGTCAGAAAAATTTTGAACGATCTTGATGCTAAGAAAGCACCACATTTGTATGATATTTCACCACTTGTTCTCAGAACCTGTGCTTTTGAGCTTACTCTGTTCTGTGTTGCCTTTTTATGCTTTCTTATTCCACTGATGCTTTTCATTCTGCTTGAAATTTGCTTATATCTAGCCAGTTCCTAAAAAAAGGGTGACAAATCCCCCCCGTCCAATTATCGTCCCATTGCACTTCTATTCATTCTACAGTAATGGAGAAATCCATTAACTACCAACTCCTGAACTATATAGAAACCTTCCATGTGATCAGTGGTAACCAGTATGGACTCCATCAGTGTTAATCTACTGGGGATATACTGGCCTACGTTACCCATCTATAGACAAATTCAGTGGAAAAGTTTGTGAAACTGAAGCAGTTGCTCTTGATATTTGAAAGGCTTTTGATCCTGTTTGCCATAAAGGCTTTCTAAATAAGCTTCCATCTTATGGATAGCCAACTGTTTTTGTAATTGGGTATCCAATTTTCTCTCTGAGTGTTCACTGCAGATGATAGTAGATGGTTCTTTGTCTTCTAACTTCTCTGCTAATGCCGATGTTCTTGAAGGTTCAGTTCTCTCTCCCAGTCTTTTCCTCTTGTATATTAATGTATATATTGACTGGAAATCCTATCTATAGTTTTTCTGATGATAACACATTGCATTCCACCTTCTAGTTTGAGAAACCTTACCCTGCACAAACAGCTTCAACTCCTCGAATATCCAGTACTGATTCTTTGCTAATCTCCAGATAATCCTCCAGTGGGGTAAAGATAAGTTAGTTAATTTCATTCTTTCTAAAGTCCTGGTTTATATCTTGCAAAAAGGATACTTCTTCTCCTGTGCTTATCTTTGACAACACACTCAGATTTCTAGACAGGCTCACATCTATATTATGGATTACAGTGACTGCTAATCTCTCTTGGCATAAGCACATCACAAATATTGCTTCCTCTGCATCTAAAAAACTAAGGTTTCTCTTTCACCCTCAGCATTACTTTCCTTCTAACAAATCTGAAATTTCCCTTACCAGCAATGTTGTTCCCACATCTGTGGCATTCCCCCATAACCTGTCTCAGGCTCCTAGACTCCATTCAAAACAGGCAGTTAGCTTAATTAATGACCCATATCTTACAGTCTCTCCACTTCCTGTCTCATAGACATTCTATTTCTACTACATGTCTTTTCCATAGATACTTTCATGGGCTCATTTCTTCTGAAATGGCTTCTAAACTAGTCTGAATACCCTGCAACCAGTCACCATCCATTTACTGCCCTACTTCAGACTAAGAGAACCAACTTTACTTCTTTCTCCTTTTTCCCTTCAGCTTCTGTTTTCTGGAACAACCTCCCTTTGCATGTATTTCCTGAAAATTATAATTTACAAGAATTCAAGTCTAATGTCAACAAGTATCTTCTTTTGTCTTCTTAACCTTCAACTCATGCATGGTAATAAGCACTATAGGTTTTAATACCTTTTGCGTTTGGGGTTTTTATGAAAAATGAGAAAAAATAATAATTTTTGTGGTTTTCACGTGAATGACCTTTGTACATTAAAGTGGCATACATTAAAATTCGGTCATTTGATGGCCAAACTGAGAAAACAATAAACTGAACAGTTCTAAGAAGAGTCCCATTAGAGTCCTAAGAGAAGGCTGTATGAGTGAAATGCAATGGGGTGTGAGAATTTGTCAGGTGCCATGCCACCGTTTTTGTAACTATTTGGATTTTGCGTGAAGAATGGAATGTAATCAGGCAAGTGCTGATGCTATGTTTGTTTATAGTTTCAGGTTACTTGTTTTCCTCCTCTGCTAGGTCAGTAAATATCTACTGTTTTAGCTTAGTTGTTTTTGAAAGATTTGTTAACCTTTTTGACAGCATAAAGACGATAACACAAAACCCAGTATTCTCTCAGAATAGCCAGTATCTGCAGGAGCAACCTAAATAAAATAAATCTGCAGCCCTTGCCAATCCGCTGCAGGATGGAAGTTTCCTCAACAAGTCATGTTTGAGGGAAATGGACCATAATCTGCCATGCTGGTCCAGCGCAGGTTGGCAGATCAACTGTATTTAGCAGTCAGGGGCTTGAACCCCAGTCTACTCAGAGCATGTGCTACTGCACTCCTGCTCCTAACCACCTGACTACTGAGGCTGTCTGGTTATGTAATTTCAAATTTCGTGCTCTCTCTCTGAGTGCTGCCAAATTTTAAATAAATTTTAAAATAATCCTGAAAATGGGAGTAGCTAATAATATTGAATACACATAATAATTTTTCAATAATATTATTTTATTTTATTATTTTATTCATTATTTTATTCATTTGTAAATATGAAGAGGATCAGAGTAAACCAGATAGCACCCTTCATATTGAAAAATAGTACAGTTACGGCTAATCCGACTGATGATTTGAATAGATACTTTGTATCAATCTTCACACGACTGAAATGTGACGATTGATAAAGTATCTATTCAACTCGTATCAATCTTCACAGTAGAAGTTTCCTTTTGGAATGAGTGTATTTTGTTAGTAAACATGAGCACTGTAGGATAAGTGATATTGATATTATAGAAGAGAGCCTAACTGAAAGACTGTTGAGCTTGAAAGTTGGTAAGGTGTAGGTACTAATTGTTATTATCAGGTCATATTGAAGGAGGCTTTGAAGAAGTGCATTAAACCATTAGTGTTAATTGTGAGTTCATCTTTGGACTGAAGAGGTAATTCTCTTGCACTGAGATGTATCAGTCTTGCTAATCCACAAAGGGTGTAGCTAAGGAAGAGATGGGCAACTATAGATTGATCAGTTTTACCTCAGTGGTATGGAGGTTATTGTTATTTGGTTTTTAGGAGCATTAGCAACTAAGGCCATATTGCTCCGGGGATATGCAGTGGTCATTTCCTGACCTTTCTGCATCCTCTGTATTTGGTGGTCACAGGCTCGAACCCCGGTCTAATCAAGAAGCGTGTGCTACGCACTGCTGCTCCTGCCCACCTGGCTATGGAGGCGCCTATTATGGAGGATCCGTGGAGTCTGTGAGTCAACAAGGTTGCATTAAGGGATCATCTTGAGAGGTGTAATATCTCAAATAGTTTGCAACATGGCTTTGTAAATGGAAAATCTTGTTGGTTAGCCTAAACTACTATGGCATGGTTTGCCCAGAAGTTGGATACAGAGTGAGAAAGTGCATTTTAAAAGGCTGTGATTCAGAGGGCAACTGCCCCCCCCCTCAGTTCTTCCCTGAGCCACAGCACTCCCATTAGCTTGAGCCTTTTGCTTTGCTGCTTTGGTCTGAGTCATGATTTCGATTTAATTTCAATAAAATTTCAATTTCAGTACAAAATTAAAACCCTAAACTTGTATCCCAACACAGTTATAATGCTATATTTATGTTTCAGTATCGACTGTTATCTACGAAATTCCTTTATATAACTTCCGTATCAAGTTAAGTATTAATTATTTATGTTACGTAACCTAAGTCGTTATATGTATAGTTAAAAGTACAATTTAATTGACAATGAAGTTCAACAAGGTTAATTATCTGATTAATTGACAATATTATGTACTATACTATACTATACTATATTAAGCTTATGCTATCTAGTTTGAGATATTTTGTATCCCGTAACAATGGCGGCAATTTACGAATGGTAAACACGTGGATTTGATACCCTTACCGATACTAAGTAATACCTACAAAATCTCTATCTAAGTTACTTTAAACTAAGTATCGTAAATAGGAATATAAAGAGGACAAAGATCAGAGTCCAAAGGCAAAGCAGAGGCTTTCTTCCCCCCCCCCCCCCCCTTCTCCAATGCTGGTTTACCCAGACCTCCTGAACTATAGGACTGGCCCTGTTTGACATAACTATACTTGTGCTTTAGCAAAGCATTTGACAAGGTCACACATATATGGTTACTGTACAAGCTGTAGTGTGTTGGGATAATGGGCAAGATTCTAACCTGGATTAAGGATATTATAAATGATAATCCTTCAGAGTGGTCCAGCATTATTAATGGAACCCTTGAAGGTTTGATGCTGTGCCATTTGTGTTTCTGATTTTGAGTGATCAGAAGGAGGTAATTTAAAACTGAGTGAAAGGAGGTAATTTAAACCTGAGTGAAAATACCTAGTTAAGTCATTAGTTCCAATGCTGGATTTAAGTAATCTGTGCCTTGCATACCTACATATTAAAAACAGAAGCTTAACAGTAATTGCATTGGTCTGAAAGTTCTGCAAATGTGGAAGACTCTGGTGCAACATCACTATTGCACCCTGTTAATTTGGCATCCATTGATGTCATTCATAAATGCCTTTTTTTTTTTTATTTTTTATCTGCCTGTCTCTTTTCATAATTGTTCACATTTATTTACCTATTAATCCCTGAAAAAAATATTTGGTAAGGTTTTTTTGGCTGCCTAGAACATTAAATATTTTTAAAACTAGAGAAAAACTAGTAGCCTAGTACTAGTAGTTCAGCCTGTAATCATCATACTTATCAAAAAAGTGAATGATTTGGGTGGTGCTACTCAATCTAATTAAAGAAGCCAGTGCATCACGTGAATGTATTTGCTCTCTCACATACACACGAAAAAAAAAAGATCACTTTGAAAATAAAAATAAATTCAGCTTATTTCTACAGTTGACTCAATGGGTCTATATTAATTGTAAATTAAAGATGAAATGCACAAGGCATAATTATATATGGGTTTTAAGTAATTAACTATATAATATTGGTGTAGATACACCATAGTTTACCTATAAATTTAGACTATGTATGTAGTGTAAAAGGCATTGTTTTAATTGTATCTCATATTGTGGCTGCCTTCACAATGAGATACCAGGTATTGCACTACTTTGAATAAGTAACACTTCTCTAGTATACAAGACTATTGTTATTTATTCTGTGTAAATACCACCAGCCAGACGGCACCGTTTCAAAGCTGTTGGCCTATCATCAGTGGGTTTAAATTTATGGGTAAACTATGGTGTATCTACACCGATATTATGTAGTTAATTACTTAAAACCCATATACAAAGGGTACTAGGAAAGTTTTGCAATACAGCTTTGTTTATTTAATTTTTTCAAAGTAATTTCCTCTACATTCAATACACCTCTCCATCCTCCGAAACCAATCTTTAAACCAGTTCTGTCAAGTTTCACTAGGGAGTAAAACACACTCGTTGTCCCAAGCCCGTAGAAGGTCCTCATCACTGGAAAACCGCCTCCCTTTTAGCTTCATTTTCACATGCGGGAACAGTGCAAAGTCGCAGGGAGCAAGGTCTGGACTGTAGGGAGGGCGCTCGAGAAGTTTCAGTCCTGTCGTGGTCAAATATTCGGTGCAGGCTTTGGCGCGGTGAGCTGCAGCATTATCGTGATGGAGGTACCAGGTGTCCATTCTTGACTTTGGCCGCAGGTTCTTCATAGATCCAATGACTTTAGGCAGGCATTGTTCAGTATACCACTTAGCTGTGACTGTCTTCTGCGTGTCCAAAACGACACGTTCCACAAATCCACTCGATTTGAAAAATACAGCTATCATTTTCTTCTTTACAGATCGGGATTTTCTGACAATTACGGGTGTGTCGTCATCATCAAAGACCCAAACTTTGTTTTGAGCCTTGGTCCGCAGATCGTAATAGTACAGCCAAGTCTCGTCACCTGTCACGATGTTGTTCACATACCGAGATTGTCCCTTATCAAACTTTTTTAACATCTCCCGGCACCAAGTCACACGTCGTGTCATCTGCTCTTCAGTCAGTTGATGCGGCACCCAGAGAGAACAAAGTTTCTTCACGTGCAAATGATCTTGCAGAATCGAACGAATTGCTGATGCATTTAGGCCCAAAGTATCCTCTATCTGTTGGTAGGTCACTCGCCTGTTTTCGTCAAGCATTTTCCTCACAGCAGTAACGTTTTCCTCAGTAACTGACGTTCGTGGCCTTCCCGGCCTCTCAGAATCCTCCAGAGTGAAATTTCCCCTTTGGAATTCTCTATACCACCTGAATATCATTGTATGATGTGGACAATCATCATCTAGTGCAAGAGTCATTTCTTCTAAGCACTGGTCTATGGTTAAACCACGCACGAAATTATACCGCAAAACTGTCCTTATCTCATTTCGTGACCATGATGCCATCGCAAGCACTTTACACTCTCACTACTAATGAATAACTGAGCCCATCGACTTGGCGCGGCGGCTACTATGCACGTATGAACATGTCTCAACATGCAGCAACAAGCAGCTTCCTGTGATTCATTGTTGCGTCATATTGCAAAACTTTCCTAGTACCCTTTGTATAATTATGCCTTGGGCATTTCATCTTTAAATACATTATCTGGACACCATTTGGCATCTCTCATACTGTAATGGCTTGTTGCATTACTAGGATACCTGCCCACCCACCGATGATAGGCCAACAGCTTTGGTGCCATCTGAGTGGTGGTATCCACTGAGAATAAATATTAATAGTCTTCTCTTCTAGAGAAGTATTACTTATTCAAAGTAGTGCAATACAGTACCTGGTATCTCATTGTGAAGGCAGCCACAATATGAGATACAATTAAAATGATGCCTTTTACACTACATACTTAGTTTAAATTTATGGTTAAACTGTGGTGTATCTACACTGATATTATATAATTAATTGTAATTTAAAATTTAGCCCAAATTAGGGTCTTTCAGAGTAATACATTTCTCTAATAACCTCATAATAGAAACTCATAAATCCATCATTCTCAGGGACATGGACATACTGGATTTTTGTAAATTCCTGTTTTGAAGGTTGTGTATAGCCTAAGTATTCAGGGGTAATTTATTTTTATTAGCTAATACAGTAATTCTGATTCCTATAATCTTCACAGAATGAATGATAGTCATCAGGATTTAACCAAGATATTAACCTATACCACCAGGTTGGTCCGGTGGAGATATATATATATATATATATATATATATATATACATACACAGTCAGTTCTGCTATAAGGTGCATTTTTGCAATGTGAATTTGCTCCAACACAACTGATATATTAGGGAACAATATATAGAAATAAAGAGGAATTTACCTCAATGCTTTTTTGTAGTGAAGCATTCTACAAAAAAGCATTGAGGTAAATTCTTCTTTATTTCTATATATTAATACAAATGTAGAACTCATTGAGCATTATAGTTCTGTTTTATTTATCCTAACTGGGGAACCATGCGAGTATAACGTGATTTTCGCGTTGGCTCATGCACGATTTTGTCTGAAAGTAACACTAGGTGAACGCAAACCCCAGCACCAAGCTGAATGTGCCGACCTGTGCAGCAATACACAAGTTTATGAAGCTTAAAAAATGTCACACAGCAAATGTACGAGTGCAGTATTTCCTATTTACTGTAGTTGTTATTGGTCTGAGATACTGTTGTCATTCACTGTATTCATAAGATAACACGCAGTATTGTAGGCCAGCTCATGTTTTCAGGAGCTCATATTTTTCTGTTTGAACAAAAATTGCATGAGCAGAGGAGCACATTTCTGGAGGACACTACCATAAAACAATAAAATAATTTGCAGTTCTCGGTTTATTTGGCTTTTCAGTTAGTGCAATCTAATTATAAACATGTAGTAAACTCTATCTTACTATATTTGCGATAATACCAATAGATGGAATTTTGTGGGTTTTTACAGTATTATGGTTAAATGAAATGTGTTTCCCCTTCCATGAAATCTTCACTCATATAAAAAACAAATTTTCAGAATCTTCTCTTTATTCCTATTTTTTTAATCTTCGTAAACTTGTCTCACTTGTGCAATTTGTGCATCCCATGTTCGTGTTAATTAATTGCTCATCTTTTTACTGTTTTAAATTTTACAATCCAAAAAAAAAAAAGAAAATGTCAGTGAACAGAAATATCAATCAAACTCAGTATCTTGTCAAGGTAAAGTGCTTTATTTACTCTAATATTTATTTATTTTTTAAGATGTTTAAACCTGTGTTAGCAATTTTATTGGGTTTTTATTTGAGTGTTCTGCCTCTATCCCTATTTTTCCTATAAGCCCTGTTGCTTTCAACATGCAAAATACCATAATGTGGAGATTTTTAGGAACAGGTGTACCACATTATAGCAGAAATGACTTTGTGTGTGTTTCTTAAGAAATTAAAGGTCACTGGTTCAAATGATGCTGCCAGAATGGGTGTTGTGATTGTACAATATTTTGTATTAGGAAGTATAAATAGTGCAATATAATTTCAGCAATTGAATCACCTTAAATACTGTGAACTATTGAATTTCTCACAGAATGAATGATTTTATGCATTGAAAATACATAGTTAACAGCGACATGCAATTTGGAAAATATATAAAACAGAAAGAAGTTGATGTTTGGATATTAATGCATAAATTTGGCATCGGAAGTTACAACAGTCAGCTTATTTTCCCTCTGCCCTTATATGGTTGGCTGTCTTCAGAACTATTCAAGAAAGTTCACAGATTTTTGAGATTCTTCTGTATTTATTATTATATTCTTTATTAATAGATAAAAAATACAATATTAAATTTATAAATACAGTAGAATCAATATTAATTTAATATTGATTCTACTGTATTTAATATAAAGTTATATAAATGAATTAGGCTTAGCCACCACAGAATTCTCTTGGACTAAGTCCGGATTTTTCCCTTCAGATCCTCCCCGTGAGATTGCAACCACTAGTTGGCTGCATCTGACAAAAGAGAAAAGGAAAAAAATTTCTATCATTCATACCTTTCCTGTAGCTATCCAATTCCACTTTGAATTTTTGATCTTATATAACCTGAAATATACCTTCAGCCTCTATATACCTCTATCAGATCTCTCTTTAGATGTCTAACTTCAAAGCTAGCTGCCAAGTTTTGCAGTCTGCTCTTTCTAGGCCATTCTTCATATTGACATTGATTAGCACCCATTACCATCTGATTGCCCTTTCTGAACCTTTTTTTAGAAGTTCTATTTCTTTCTTAAAGTATGACCTTCAGATCTGAACACAATATATTAAATGCAATTGCACCATCATCTTATATAAAGAGACAGTGACATCCTTTTTACTAATTGTGAAACTGTATGAAAATTTCATCTGATTGAATCGTAACATCAAAGTTCCTTTTTTGTCCCGAACCACTTTTAACTCCATTTTCTACTAGCTTATAAATAACTTCTTGGTTTCTGTTCCCTAGGTGCAAAACCTTTTCATTTAGAAGCATTGAAGTTCAGTTACCATTTTAGACCATTTGTGCAATCATTTTAATGCAGCAGCAACAGTAGTGGTAGTAGTAGTGGAAATGATGGAAGAAAGCAAGCTTATATAGCATCAGCCAAAAAAAAAAAAAAAAAAAACAGTTCACTCATCTGTACCCTCCAAGAATTTGTCTAGATCATTCTCTGAATTGATTTGGTTTACTCCAATGCTATTTCCACCAAATCCACTTCGCTAGCCTCTTTTCTACCAGTAATTCTTGAACATCTTTAGTAGTCATATCATTAAACCTTCTTAGCAATATCTACTATCGCACTGATTCCATTTTCTGCTGGTTCAACCATATTTCCTGAATGAACTGACTCTGGCCATACATTTTTTCAACATGGTTTTATTTCTTTGATTGATAAAGTTATGATTTTGATACAGTCCACAATTGAGAAATGGTTCCATGTCTCCATCACTTCAATAGATTTGGAATCAGTTTTTTCCAAAATCCATTGTAAATTTTCTGATGTTATGAATTTTAACAGTAGATATAATGCCTTGACCTAATGGCTGAATTAAAGAAGTTGTATTACGTGGTAGGAACAGTACTTAAATCTTTTGGATGATCCAATAGTAATAAAACTTTTACTAGATTTTTTCACTTTAAATAGTTTTCCAGAGCTGGCACAAAACACTTGTGCCAGCTCTGGAAATTTAGAAATCATTCTTATAATAAATCGACAGTTACCCAAATTATGCCTAAATTTCTTAGGTATAATTTAGGGCTGGAATTTAATTTCCAACAAAGAAATTATTCCAATACAGTTCTTAAGAACAAAATTTAGTGATGCTTCAAAGTCATAATTTTTTTTTTTTTTTTTTTTTTTTGTGGTCTCAAACAAGCACAAGTTCCTAGCACAGAATTTTCCCAATAATTTTTTTTGTATAACGACTAGTGAGTCAACAGTGGGGATTCACAAAAAAAGAATGGAAATGTTGAAAAATGGCATCCAACATAATATTAGTAGGGTTTTCTCTGCATAAATGCTCAAAAATATCATGCTTTCCGAGGTTTGCCGAAATTCTCTGTTGTGCGAGAATTGCTGCAATTTATCAATTGTGTTAGAGCGAAACAGTGTTGTAGAAGTACCGTGTTATATGGGGGCTGCCTGTATATCCTTAGTAAAAGGGCGCTGAAAAATCTTTCTGTCCAGGGTGTAGAAATACCTTGGTTCGGCTCTGCTGCCCATTCAAGTTGCTTATAGAGATTATTTGTCATATTTCTCAGAATTGTTTGATCTGTATCATCATCCCTTTACTGCTAGTCATCTTATGTCACACCAACTCAACACCCATCTGAACAGTCTGATTTCTTTCAGGAGCTTTTGATAAGAAGCATGAATCTTCCCCCCCCCCCCCCCCTTGACTCTTCCTGTCCCTCCTGAACACACTGTACAGTTGATAACCAATAACCACTGCCATATGTTATGCTTATATTGAGTTTTTGGATTTTTATATAACAAGAATCTTGTTGAACACTGTTAAGATTAACAAAGATATTCCTTGCTGAAAATTTCTGTTGTCAGCTACAAAACTGATATTAGGTGTATGTTATAACACACAAGGGTAAATAAGTACCAATTAAATCATAGCCAAGAAAGAAAGTAAACATATGAAAGGGAATTTCACAAAAAAAGTGGAAAAAACGGATCCACCCATATTACAGCCGATGATAGTAATATGATTATACAAGAAAACTCATGGAAATACTATGGAAGGTTGAGTGCAGTTAGATCAAATAACAGTTTTTGACCCCTTGATCCTAGATTAGGCTGTTGTTTCTAGATCAATAGTGCAGAATTTCAGCAAGGTTTATTAATCAGTCCATGATGATAAAATCCTCTGCCCATATTTCTCTGGTGGACTTATTAATAACTCTAGTTATATTCCCAAATCAAAGGCATTAATGCTTACCATTTAGCATACTGGAGAAGACAGTTCATATATGAAGTAATATAGGCTGGGTTTTTGGTGTGACCCAAGCCAAAATAATGGCTAAATTCCTACAATGGAATTGTCGTGGATTCCGGCGAAATATAGATGACATCAAGGCCCTCCTGCAAAAGCACGAGCCAGTTTGCTTTTGCTTGCAGGAGACATATCTAAAGGCAAATGATGATCCCACCATGCACAACATCACAGTTTTTCGAAAGGATAGAATTGCGGACGGCTCTGTACATGGGGGAGTGGCTATCCTTGTGGGTAACCATACCCCAGTGCAGCCCTTGCTAATTACAACCAGCATAGAGGCTGTTGCAATTCGCCTTTCAGTGGGATTCTTATTAACTGTATGCTCTATTTATTTGCCACCTGGGACTGACATCTCCCAGGCAGACCTTGATGATCTTCTAACGCAGTTGCCTCCCCCTTTCTTACTTCTCGGGGATATGAATGGACATAACACCATGTGGGGTAGTGCTAACATCAACGGAAGGGGACGAGTCATAGAGCATATGCTCAATGACAATGACCTTTCCCTTCTAAATACTGGAACAAACACCTTTTTCCACATGCCTACCCGTACCTTTTCTGCCATTGATCTCTCTATCTGCTCCCCTTCTCTGCTCCCTTCACTCACTTGGGAAGTGGAGGAGAATCCATACGGAAGTGATCACTTCCCTGTGATAACCTTGTTACACAGTGGGAGACCATGTCTTCCCTTCAGGTTACCACGGTGGAAGTTTGATCAGGCTGACTGGACTGCCTTCCAACATCAGGCAAATTTTGATCTTAGTACAGTCAGTCAAGAGCCTATCAATGATGCAGTTAAGTACATCACAGAAAATATTGTCCAAGCAGCTGCGAATACTGTTCCAAAAACATCTGCCCGGTTTCCACCATTTCCCACACCCTGGTGGAATTCACAATGCACAGCAGCAAAAAAGGCTCAAAACAAAGCGTGGGGGATATTCCGCCGATATCCTACCACGACCAACCTTATAGCCTTTAAACGTGCGCGAGCCAAAGCACGCTACATCCGTCGTCAGAGTCAAAAGGAATCGTGGATCCGTTTTACATCATCTACTAACCAGTCTACCAACTCTAAGGTAGTCTGGGATAAAATCCGGAAAATGAAGGGAAAATACACAGCGCACCCCTCATCGGTCCTTGAATATAATGGATGTACTATTGCAGACTTTACTGCAATAGCGAATGCTCTTGGGGAAACTTTTTCTAACATCTCCGCAACATCATCTTACTCCCCAGAGTTTCTGGTCCTAAAGCGCAACGCTGAAAAACAGGCCCTTAAATTCACATCGAAGGGTTCCCACCCATACAATGGGCCATTTAATATCCATGAGCTGAAAACAGCACTCGCCCGTACAAAGGCTACCGCTGTTGGACCAGACAACATCCATTATGAAATGATCAAACATCTTTCACCAGAATCCATGGACCGTCTGCTCCTCCTGTACAACAGAATCTTCCTCGAGGAGCACTTTCCGGAAACCTGGCGCAAGGCAACTATTCTTGCTTTTGCTAAGCCAGGAAAGGATCCTAAATATCCAAAAAACTATCGTCCTATTGCTCTGACCAGCTGTCTGTGCAAAATATTGGAGAGAATGGTCAATGCTCGGCTCTTATGGTATTTAGAATCGAATGACCTTCTCTCCCACTTTCAGTGCGGCTTCCGAAGAAATAGGTCCACATTGGACCACTTAGTTAGACTGGAAACATCTATCCGAGATGCTTTCCTAAAAAGAGAACATTTGGTGTCTGTGTTCTTTGACATGGAAAAAGCGTACGACACAACTTGGAGATTTGGTATTTTAAAAGACCTATACAATCTCGGTCTGAGAGGCTACCTTCCCATTTTTATTAAAAATTTTTTATCCTGCCGTTATTTTCAAGTTCGTGTAGGATCCTCCCTTTCGCGGCCTTTTTGCCAAGAGGAGGGGGTACCACAAGGATCTGTCTTAAGTGTTACGCTTTTTGCCATTAAAATAAATTCTATTTCAGAACAACTTCCTCCAACTGTAAACAGTGCACTCTATGTCGATGACTTCAGCATATTCTCTCAATCATGCAATATGAGGGTTATTGAGAGACAACTGCAACAAGCTATTGACCATGTTAACATCTGGGCCACGGCCAATGGTTTCAGGTTCTCACCGGAGAAGACCGTTTGCGTCCATTTTTGTCGCAAACGTAACCTCCACCCTGAGCCTGAATTACGACTTGGACAAAGCACCATCCCAGTCGTATCAGAGGCAAAATTCCTGGGACTCATTTTTGACAAAAAGTTGACATTTGTTCAACACATTCGTCAGCTACGTACGAAGTGTACGAGAGGGCTTAACATCCTCCGCTCTCTCTCTTCTACCTCTTGGGGTGCAGACCGATGCACTCTACTACGTCTGTACCGTGCACTTGTACGCTCAAAATTAGATTATGGGTCTCAGGTGTATGCATCTGCCAGAAATAGCGCTGTTCGTTGGCTTGACCCCATCCATCACCAAGCCATTCGTATCGCTACTGGTGCATTCCGAACATCACCTGTCCAAAGTCTGTATGTAGAAGCAAATGAACCATCCTTGTCGCTTCGACGAATGCAGTTGTCTCTACAATATGCCTTCAAGCTGAAGTCCCTGCCGGACCATCCCACGTGGACATCCGTTTTCGAGCCACGATGGGAAAATCTTTATAACACACGGCGGACCGCCAATCGCCCATTCGGCATTCGTGTTCAAGAGCTACTCAATGAGCTTAACATCTCGGTAGACAAGGTTGCTCGAT